>NW_005843005.1:440009-463115 GCF_000455745.1 Alligator sinensis
CCCTTAGTTATAAGGGAATGTCTGATTTTCCAGTGGTACCTTGAAAGCTAAAATAATAATACTGTAGTGCAAACCTTGACACTCATAACTGTTTCCTAATCTAATAGCTAAGTGTAGAGCTGACATAGAGAGCTTTGCTGTCAGGAAAGCCTCTGTACAGAGCGTATGTTCAGCTAACTGTAAAGCACTTTTATGCTTCCAAAATGGTATAAAGGGGCATTAGCAGCATCAAGAATCAGGCCCTGTGTTCATGTAAGACAGGGGAAAGACTGTTATAACTGCAGATTGTTTTTGGTACCTTTAAAAACCCTGTAACATATCCTAGGATAGTTTCTGGAATGCAGGAATTGCAGTGTTTCAGGGAGATGGATGTGCCTGGTACTGAGGCTGTCAGCCTTCCTGGTGTCTCATGTTGTTAACAGACAAGGAAAAAGAGTACTTTTTCAGAAATAATTTTTAAGAGACATGTTATTCTGGGGAAATAACCCAGTAAGAACAACAAGTGAAAAACTAGTGTTCACCCATTCTCCTCCACCTCTGGAAGCGCAAGGGTAAGTATTCATCTAGAGGTTTGGCCTAGATACCAATGTGTACTCTTCCATCCCTATTAACAGCTTCACATGAGGGCTGTGCAAAATTTCACCGGCTGTTTCATTTCGACAGTATTTTGACTCATTTTGAGCTCGAAACAGTGACCCCGAAATGAAACAAAGGGCTTCAAAACAGCCTTGAAACGAAATGAGGGCAGTCACAACATTTCGAAAGTTTTGAAGCTGAAGCTGGACTTGCCTGCGGGGGAACAGAAAGTAAGGAGAGGGAGGAGGAAGAGTGAGGAAGGACTGCTCTGATATGACCATGTAGCTGACCAGTGACTGTCATCGTTCCCTGAGGTCCCTTCCAATTCCAGTGCTCTGGGGGAGGGATGGAAAAACAGCATAAAAAACATTATTTGAACTGGCCTGCTTTCTGCCTTGGGGTCAGTTACTAAGCTGTCTTCCAGAAGCTCAGCAGTGTCACACAACAAATGTTAGCAAGTAGGATTCATCAATACCTTTTGCTTTCTATACCCTTTTATTTTATTATTATATGCATTGATTCCTTTCAATTTATTCCTCCCCCAAAATTCTCTTTCTGTTTTTGTTAGTCTATTTTGATTCTTTTTTAATCCATGCTTTCTCTCACAGTGTGCATTCCTTTCAATGTGCAGGGAAACGTAGCATAATTATATTGCATATTACAGTATAAAATGTATATAGGAACACATACATACATGTATATATTTTTATTTATTACATAAATACATGCATTACATAAATACACATGCATACAATTATCTTATCTACATATATTACATAAATCAGATTACATTACAGAAGAAAACACAGAATTTCCAGCACACTAAGGCAAAGACAGGACACTATGAAACACACCATGAAGCGTGCTGGAAAGGCAGCTGGCAAGCCTTCAGGGAGGGGTGGAAGAGGGGGTAGAGGGAGAAGTGTAAGTTTCTCCACCCCCAACCCCCCACCCCAGCAAACTGAGATGCAGCCTCTTTACTACAGCTAGCAGGCATGAGGCTTCCACTAGTTCTACACGCAGCAAGGAGAGGGGAGCAGTGCCAGTGCCACTGCCTGTGCCTGATTCTGCATCCCCTCCAAGAACACCAGCCATAACCCCCCACCCCACTACCACCATGACAACAAGCACCAGCACCAGCATTACAGTCTCCTCCACCCCCATTTCACTTCCCATGTTGAGCCTTCCAGTGCCAGAGGAAGAGCTGGAGCTGGATCTGAGTGACCTAGCAAGGGTAATTCTGGGGAAGGAGGGGGAATCAACTGAGTTTGTGCTCCACACCTCACAAGTTTCCCCTAGAGCCAGGTCTCCTTCTCCAGAAGGCACTTTGGAGGAGGTTGAGGTAGAGGTTGTAGAGGCAAGTGGCTCAGCTGAGTCCACTCCTCCTGTTGATGTGCCTCTGCCTGCTGAGGAAGGGGGAAAAGGCAGCATCCACTCATGCACCTGCACCCCAGAAGCGAGTGGGTAGTGTGGTCTGGGATCATTTTGAGCTGGCAGATGATCCCAGATACGCTATCTGCCTGCACTGCCGAGCCAAAACCAGCCGGGGCAAGGGAACAAAACACATGAGAACCACAAGTATGTTGATGAATCTCCTCAGGCATCACCTCCTTGTCCTTGCTCCTCCTCAGCCTGGCACCAGTGGGAGCATGCCCATAGGGAAGTCCCCCTCTCACTCCAAAACCCCCATCCTCTCAAAGCAGAGGCAGGCCACCCTGGAACAGTGGGGGAAAGGCAGACAGAAAGAGGGGCACATTGCAAAGGCGATGGCCAGCCCTTCTCCTTAGTTGAGCAGCCAGGGTTCATGTGGCTCATGCCATTCATGGCCCCATCATACCAAGTGCCTGCATGCACCACCTTTGGTAGGATGGTGGTGCCCTCCCTGTATGACACATGCAGGGAGTACTTGAGGGAGGAGCTGTGCTAGGCAAGTCTGCAGGTGGCTTTACACTTCACCTCAGACATCTGGAGAAGCCAGGGTGGAGATCATGGATACCTCTCCCTCACAAGGCCCTGGTGCGTCTAGTCAGGCTGTCGGCAGACTCTCCTTCAAGCTGAGGTGATGGATGAGTCCCACAGAGCAACAGAGATCATGGGGGCCATGAACTGCTAGGTGCAGGGGTGGTTCATTGGGCAGGGTGAGCTCATCTGTGGGTTCATGGTCACTGACAATGGGGACAATATGGTCAAGGCAGCCTGTGATGCCAAGACAAGTTCCACCTCATTGTCAGGGATGCCTTGGAGAGGGACAGGGCTGCCAGTGACAGTGCCAGCACCACCAGCAAGCTCATTTCCAAATGCAGGAAGGTGGCAGACTACTTCCACCGGAGCATCAAGAGGGCCAAGATGCTGTGGGACAAACTGGCAAAGCTGAACATCCCACAGCACAAAATCATGCAGGATGTGGAAACTCAGCGGAACTCCACATACCTGATGCTTGAGAGGCTGGTGGAGCAATAGAAGGCCATCCAGGAAATGGCCTTGCTTGAGGAGATTGGGATCAGTGGCCCCTTTAATAGAACCGAGTGGGATACCATCTCCCAGATCTTGGTGGTCCTCAAGCCCTTCCTCAAGGCTAGCAAGACCCTTGGCGATGGCAATGCCCTCCTTAGCCAGGTGATCCCTGTAGTGAGGGAACTTCAGAGCCAAATGGAGAAGTTCCAGGGGATCAGTGTTCCTGGCTGGGGCAGGCCACTGTCACCAGATGTGCAGGCACTGGTGAGGCAGCTGAAGGAGGGCATCAGGAAATGGCTTGATCCCTTGCAGTCCAGTACAGTCCATGTGCTGGCTGATATGTGTGACTCAAGGGTCAAGGGGAGCATATGCAGCAGTCAAAGACTGAATCAGTGGACAGAGGTGCTGGTGAAGAGAGTCAGGGAGGCAGAATGGCAAAGGCTGGGGAACGTGGAAGAGGGGGATCCACTGTCCCATACTAGCACACCATCCACTGGCCAGTCTCCTCCTCCACCACAGGTGCTGCCAATGTGGGTCAACGGTATGGCTTCCATGGTGGGACCCAGAGGCAGGTAGCACTCAGGCCTTGGTGGCTGCCTATCTCACTGAGGACATGGAGCCACTGCTATGCAACCCCTTGGCCTACTGGGCAAGCCACAGCCAGATGTGGCCAGATCTGGCCATGGTTGCCCAGGCACACCTATCCAGTCCACCAACCATGAACAGGAGGGTGTTTAGCATTGCTGGTGATGTAGTGACACCCCACTGCACCTCCTTGGATCCTGATTTGGTGGAGCAGCTGGTGTTCCTGGAGGTGAACCTCCTGCTGCTGGGGTCCCCCAAGCTCCAGGTGAATGCCACCCTCCTTACTCCTCACTCTATCCACATCTATTTCCTTTTTTTAAAACCATTTAATGCCTCACTCTCAGAGCTGGAGGTGGCATTCACTGCATCACCAGCCAGCAGGGGAAGAACATGTTTCTGCTGAGCTCCTGTGCCAGGACTAGCTTGGAGGTATGGGCTGGGGCTGTGGGGTAGGAGGAGGCCCCAGGTCCTGGGCATGACCACTAAAACTGCACTCTGTCAGGGTTGGGAGGCCTGGTGGGACTGCTAGCAGCACGACAGCTCCAGGAAATGCCAGGACCGAGGGGCCCCTGGTAAAAGGCGGGTAGGATGTGCCATAACCTCTAGCCACCACATGCATGCACACAGTCCTGGCTGGGGAAAGCCTAGACCTGTCATGTCTTTGACAGGTCTAGGCTTGCTGGTTGCAGTGGAATTGTGGGGCTCCAGGTTAGCCCAGCTTAGCTGCCTGGAATGCCAGCTTTTGGGTTGAAAAACCCTTTGTCAGGCTGAGGAAGCACCTGCAGTTGGTGTGTGTGCTGTTCCTGGATAGAAGGAATAGTAAAGAAGCCAGAGGCTGGCATGCAATGCAGGCAAGAAAGCCAGTCAGTGAAAATGGAGGCATCAGGGGGTGAGGGACAGGCTGGGGTGGCGGGGGAGGGGAGGGGGATGCAGCAGTGCAGGTAAAATTGCAGAGGTACCTGGTAGGGCTGTGCAAAGCTTCAGGTGCTGATTTGATTCGGAGGAGATTTGGCCCAAATCGGTGGTCGAATCTCCAAATCCAAATCAAATCAGGGGACCGATAAAAAGGTCTGAATCGATTCGAAACTCTCTGAATCTTTGGAAAACATTCAGAGGGCTTCAATGATTCAGGCAGTTCCCAGTGGCTGCAGCAGGGAGCTGCAGCCGGACTTGGAGCTGGTAAGTAGGGGGCAGGAGAGGGAGGGCTGGACTGGGAGGGAGGGGACCATAGGGGGATCCCTGCCTGCTCCCCCCCCCCACCATGGCTGTCCCACCTGCCCCAGCTCCTGGTGCTTAAAAAAAAAGCCCCACTCACCAGGTGCTGTCAGGTGGAGGGACGATCCCCGCTGCCCTCCCCCCCACTGTCCCACGCTGCGTATTGTGAAGATATCTCCATACTGAAGATATTGTTGGCAGGTTTTGCATGTCATGTCATGTCATGGTCTGGATCCATTCAGTGTGTTTTGGGTTATAGAAAGTTGGCTTCTGGTAATGAGGTTAGTGGGGTTCAGTGCTTGTTTGAATTTACACACCACTTTTCAGAGCCAGGCCTATGAACTTCACTTCATCAGCCTCCTAGGTACAGAAACTCATGGACTCAATACAGATACTGGAATTCTGATACACTACAACCTGCTGGGCACCTGACTCCCTAGGTACCTTTCCACTTTTATCTGCTACATCCCAGTCCCCCCTGTCCCTCACCCCCTGATGCCTCCATTTCCATTTTCACTGACTGGCTTTCTTGCCTGCATTGCGGGCCAGGCCCACCTCTGGTTTCCTTACTATTTCTTCCATCCAGGACCAACTGCAGGTACTCCCTCAGCCTGACAAAGGGGTTTTCAACCCAGTTTTTGAACCCAGAACCTTGCTAAGATATATTTCTCTAACTATCCAGTTGGTCTACTAAAAGATAACAGATTGACCCAAAAAATCTTGTCCGCCAGTCTTTAGACCAACACCCCTAGCAGCTGTCTCCTGTCAGCTGACCGGAAGGATGCAGGGCCCTGGACACATCTAAGCCCCAGGGCTGGGGCTGGCAGGGAGACTTCTCTGGTAGCTGCTGGAGAAGAAGCTCCTGCAAGAAAGGAAAGAAAGGCACTGTCACAGTTTGGCTGCCTGAGATGCTGCTGGTGCTACTGTGCTGCTTACTAAGTTATTACCTGTTGTTATTTAAAGTGGTGAACTGGACTGATGCTTTAGGGGAGGAGGAGACCTCATTGGGGCACACTACCATGTTATGTAGAGGCCCTAGCTCCAGTGAGGGTGTGCCTTAACACACACACAGTCACACGTGTCATGAGTTTTGCTTGTCAGCAGCTTGAGGTGCAGTTTTCCAGAAACCACCATGCCTATCTCCTTGAAACTTGGCAGGCTTTGTGACCTCAGAAGGGGCTACCATGCCTGCTGTTTTCATCCAAATCTACCAAAAAATGACAAAATTATAGGCAGCTTCATGATTCCCCATTATAGCCTCTGGGCAAAGTGTCGAAACAGTGAAACAGTTTTGACGAAACTAAACAGAACAATGCTTCAAAACTAAACAAAACTCAAAATAAAACACTGTCACATCAAAACAGTGAAATGGAAGTTGAAACAAAACAGTGCTGTTTTACAAAGCCCTACTTTACATAGCATTGTTCACTACCCATCCCATGACTCAGCCTGGTGCAGTTCAGTGCTGACAAAGTGCAAGTAGTCTCTCTGCAAAAAGATCTGCTCCAAGAGGTTTTAGAGAAAGTTCCTGGAGAAGCCATGCAGCCACAGTGGTAGTGGATGATAATGAGGATCTGTTCTAGGTTGACGTTTCATAGCCAGACCATTCTGCAAGTTCCACTGGAGTAGGAGGGAAGGAGAACTAGAGCATGATGACAGAAATAGGAGGAAGCTGCATAAAACAGAATACACAGATGGGGAGCACTGGGCCAGAGTTCTGATGAATGGCAACAGCTGTAAATATTTATATTGAAATTTAAGAATCTTGTAAAAAAATGCAATCCAATGCCAAGAGTTGGATATATAAAAAGAGTTGGATGTTACCAGTAAGTGTGTTTGTAAGCAGGAGGGTGATCCTAGCTGCGTCTCCCCACTGTACTCGCCTGCCACGATTTAGATCAAAAGGAAAAAGGAGATCAGTGGTCTTTTATGGCTAAGGATCGAATAAAACCGCCCAGATGGTACATACTTTATGTAAGTTTATTTCCCAAACAAAAGTAGCACAGAAACAGAAGTCTCACCAATTACCTCATTAGTGAGGCATGTCTGAGTTGCCAAGCAGATCTTGCAACACCGGATGCCTCTCCAGTTACAATGTAGCGCTGGACGTTCTAAGCGCTGATTGTCTTATTAGTAAGGCATGTTCCCCACGCCTCTAGCTTCGAGTGACACCCCACTACACTCTATTGAGTGCCGGGAGCAGTCTAGGTTATCCTCTGGGTCTCCACACTGTTACACGTGGCAAAGCTGTGGATCTGGGGACAGGGTTTAGTCCAGCCTGGGAACCCCTTGCCCATCCATCATCCCAGGGTTTTTATCACTACTTGGGATTCCCCCGCCAAGTTGCTATGCCGTGTCTCAGCTGTCCTCACACTCACCAGGATCACCTGAGGAGTAGGGTAAGCAGCCTGCCTGACGTCTTTCATCTTAGGTCCCGTAGTCCTGGCGTCTTTTCCCAGGTCGTCAGATGGGCTCCTTGTCTCTCTCACCTTTTCTTGTGCCTGAAGGCACTCAGTCTGTCTCCCACCACTGGTTTTATGCCCGTTTTTTGCAGGCTAATCACTCGATCTTGTCTCGGGTGTGTAATTTCTCCCACCTGGCAGGGGTCATCCTTGGGTCAGTCTGACCTGACCTTGTCTAAGTAACAGGGCTCCTGCTTGAGTCTCTGTTACAGTGTTCTAAAATACAAATCAATTCCTCTATCTTTACCTGTGAAAACCTGCATTCAGGAAGCTGTGTTCCCATCAGAGATATATAGCAGTAAAATAGAAGTTATGTTCTGTGCTCTGTGTAAGAAATTTGTGGAGCAATACTGGTTGAGGTGAGGTATGAATTAAATGGGAGGATTTGCTTCTCAGATATTTTTTAAAATATAATCATAGATCATAGTGCATATGACAGGAGGAAAGACCTGTACCCTCAGAGAACCTCTTGGAGGAAATGGGCCTCATTTTGAACTTGTTGATTCTTCTGCTATATCTTGCTATTCAAATTTCAGCCCCTTAGCAGTTGAAGAAATAATAATAGTTTTACACAAGATTTGTTACTTGGGTAATGGCATTTCTATAAGATCCTGGCACTCCTGAAAACACCTGCTTTCACTCCAAATAGCTTTCAGGTTTCAAATAGTTTGCCCACTGAGTTGACACAGCTAAAAACTGTCAGGTTTTGGACTCATTAAAGTCCATGGTTTGTTTAACTAAATTATCCTTTTCTCCTGTCCTTTCATCTTATTAATATAAAGGGAGATTTGTGGGAAATATTTTTCAAGCTGCACAGTTCCAAAGAGATATGCACAGCTTGAACCATTCTTAAACTACTGAGATTTCTAAGTCTACCATGAAATTATAAGGCTGCTTTTCAATAAGTCAGATTGGCTGAGAACAATAAGATTGTGATTCCATTTATAGTCGGCCAGTACTCATTTTCTACTTAATCCTTAGCATTAGCATGCTGTTGGGATCAGAAAATGCCCAGAAATACTGGGATCCTTAGCATGCTGTTGGGATTAGAAAATGTCCGGAAATATTTCTTTGTTGTGTTAAATATACATATGTATCATAAAATGTAAAAATGTATTTAATGCTTTTGAAGTGAGATCTTTTAATAGCCACAAGCTTATATTGACTACTAGATCGTAAGCAACAACAAAACAGTCTTCCACCAATGACCCTGCTCATCTTTTACTGTGGTGCTCATCACTAGAAGTAAAATGATTGTTTGGTTTCCATGCTCACTGAAGCCCTGATTCAAGAACGTATCCCTATTCAGGATGTCACTTAAGCATGTGCTTAACTCGAGGTCATGCTTGTTTCACTGTCTTCAGTGCCATCTATGCTGTCATGAAATTACTCAGACTCTTTCCATTAGTGTGTACAAATGATTTTATAGAAAATCTCTTTTCTTTTAACCTTTAAATAACTAGTTGCCCTTTGGTGTCCTATGTCTCCTCATGAGTGTGAGACAACATATTCAGTTAGCTATCTGATTCTGAAAACCTTTACAAGCTTATCTAGACTTTAGATGCTGTTCTCTTGAAGTCAGCACCCATTTCCATTATCCTGGGATCTGGAACAGTGCTTTTTTCATTGAAGTCTTTGAATACAGATAACACAAAGAGGTGTTGCCAATTTACTCTTGAAAACTTGCATGAGCAGCTACTACTTGTACAGCTACCTGGATGATTAGAAAAGGGCAAACATAGTGCCTATGTATTAAAAAAAAAGGAAGAAGGAGGATCCAGGGAATTACAGACCAGGAAGCCTCACCTCAGTCCCTGGAAAAATCATGGGGCAGATCCTCAAGGAATCCATGTCTAAGCAGTTGGAGGAGAAAAATGTGATTAGGAAGAGTCAGCATGGATTCACCAAGGGCAAGTCATGCCTGACCAAGCTGATTGCCTTCTATGATGAGGCAACTGGCTCTGTGGATGTGGTATACCTTGATTTTAGCAAGGCTTTTGATACGGTCTCCCACAGCATACTTGCAGGCACGCTAAGGAAATATGGGCTGGATGAATGGACTGGAAAATGGATAGAAAACTGGCTGGAGCATTAGACTCAAAGAGTAGTAATCAGTGACTCAGTGTCTAGTTGACAGCCGGTATCAAGTGGAGTGCCTCAGGGTTCGGTCCTAGGGCTGGGTTTGTTTAATTTCTTCATCAACAACATGGAAGATGGCATAGAGTGCACCCTCAGCAAGTTTGCAGATGACACTAAGCTGGCGGGAAGTAGTAGATACGCTGGAGGGTGGGGCTAAGATTCAGAGTAACGTAGATAAATTGAAGGATTGGGCCAAAAGAAATCTCATGGGGTTCAATAAGGACAAGTGCGAAGTCCTGCACTTAGGATGGAACAATCCCATGCATCAGTACAGGCTGGGGGCTGGCTGGCTGGGCAGCAACTCTGCAGAAAAGTACCAGGGGATTACAGTGGACAATAAGCTGAATATGATCCAGAAGTATGCCCTTGTTACCAAGAAGGCTAACAGCATACTGGGCTGCATTGGTAGGTGTGTTGCCAGCAGGTCAAGGGGAGTGATTATTATTCTCTATTCAGCACTGGTGAAGCCACATCTGGAGTACTGTGTTCAGTTTTGGGCCCCCCACTACAGAAAGGATGTGGACAAATTGGAGAGAGTCCAGCAGAGGGCAACAAAAATGGTGAGGGGGCTGGTGGGGGACCTATGAGTAAAGACTGGGAGAACTGGGCTTATTTATTCTAGAGAAGAGAAGACAGAGGGTATTTAATAGCAGTTTTCAGCTACCTGAAGTGGGGTTCAAAAGAGGATGGGAGATGGCAGAACAAGGATCAATGGTCTCAAGTTGCAGCAAGTGAAGTTTAGGTTAGATATTAGGAAGATTTTTCTCACTAGGAGGGTAGTAAACCCTGGAACAAGTTGCCCAGAGAGATGGTGGAAGCTGCATCCTTGGATGTTTTCAAAACCTGGCTAGAGACATAGCTTTGGCTGGGATGATCTGTTTTGGGATGGTCCTGCTTTGAGCAGGGGGTTCAACTAGATGACCTCCTGTGGTCACTTCCAGCTATAACTTTCTATGATTCTATGATTCTACTTCACTTTTATGGGATAACACCTTTGGTAGCACTGCATAAGTCTGCTTATGGCAGTACATCCTTTACAAACAGCATATCTCAAGTTAGAGACAGTTTTCCTTGTGAAGTATAACAAGATAGCAAAGTGACTGAAACAATTCAAATACATATCAAACAGACTGCACATAATTTAAATTCCATCCACTAAAAATTATACTGGAACTGTGAATTTATTTAAAAAATGCCTCAGAACAGAAGTTTTTTTCTCCATTCCAGACCTAGGCTTATTTTGAATCTGTGAATCCAAGAGTCTGTCACCACTTACCAATCACCTGCTTCTCCTCCACACTCCACAACTGCCCTCTGTTCTGACTTGACAATGGTTTTTCACTGAAGCAAAGTGAAAATGAAACTATGGGTTTAATACAAAGGTGGAGTGCATTTTACATGATGTAATCTCGCCAGTTTCTGAACACAATATACTGATTTTAGTTCATTAGCACTTAATAAGGACTTAATTTACATGTGACGGTCAACTAAATTAAATCAGATGTTAATTAATTTTAAAAATAAAAGTACCAATTAATGTATTTCCAGGTGTTCACTGAAGTCTGCTTTCCTGTGGGAATCCCACATAAAGCAAGTTGCTATTTTTCTACATTAATTGAACTGGATTCAGATGTCAGTCAGCCAGAAGACTTTTTTTTTAATCTGCTAAATTAAAAATAGCAAAATGATGTAATAATATGTATAGCTTAGAGTTGAGTCCTAATCGAATCAGCTCACGTAACACACGGACCTGGAGACATCCTGCCTATAAGAGTGCTTTTCATATTTGGACCATTATATTTTTTTCATCATATATAGATATATGTTTAAACTACTTCATTCTGTTCCATATATATATGGAACAGAATGAAGTAGTTTAAATGACACATCAATAAAAAGGTGAAAAAAGATCTGACTCAAAAGCCAATATTTTCAAAAAAATGAGGTGCTTACAATTAGGCTCCAAGTCCATATTTAGACACCTAAATGAATGTCCTGATTTTTCAAAAGTGCTGAGCACTCAGCACCTACCGCTGAAATGTTTTTACTTCACCCTTGGGCTATAATTAGATGTGGAAAATTTCAACCTGAAAAATTTTCAATTATATGCAACTGAAAAAGAACATTTTAGGCGAAAGAGTTTCAACACTCTTAACTATAGCTGCAACCATGTGTTCCAGCTGTAATGATAACATTTTTCTCTTTGATAGGTATAATGATTTCTAGGAGGGTAAATTGGCTAACACAAACCAATCTGTGTTTTTCTACTGGATACCAAGCCATCACCAGCCTGCCAAATGCCTCTTTTCATAATCCCCAACACATCTTTCAATTTTAGAAATATTGGATGCTTATTATTAACTTCCTCTTTGAATCTTTCCTTTCCCCAGCTTTGTAAATCCAGACTGCATCCAGATCTGTCCACTTTTTTCTCTACATGACATCTAAACCTGTCCTTTATTCTTCTGCGTGACTTAAGCCCTCTGCAAAGCTTGCATCTACTACACCTTCTTTTCCTAGCATCTACCTCAGGCCCATTCAAAAAGTGCAGATACAATAATCTTTTAACCCTCTTGTTCTGATCATGTTCCCTAACTTATATTTGTCCCTTTCCTGAATGTCCATTACAAAAAGATGCAGATTCTGGTGTTTGTCTTCAAGGCCCTTTCTCAAAAGTATGTCCCTCCTGACTTCTCTTCTCTTGTATCCGATTATATCTCCACTGTCCTTTCTGCATTTCCCACAAAAAGTTTCATACCATATTCTGTCTTATCCTTTATACAAGAAAACCTCTCCCTAGACTAAACTGTAGAACAACTCCTGACATACTTCTACTGACATGACTAGTATGGACTTACCTACTTACTATTTGTTTCCTCTCTTCCTTTTTAATTACTTGCTGACTGGAAACCATCTACCTGCAGTGATACTTGGTCTTGTCAGCATACTTCCTTTTGCCTCTCACTCATATTATTTCTGCCTGTATCATGCCCCCCTGCTGCATTTTGTCTTCACATTGTAATTTGCATCATGTTTGTACAATGCCTTGTACAATGCACCTTGATCCTGACTACAGCCACCACAATGTAAATAACTGATATACTAGCTGTACTATAGTTTCCTTTTACGTGTGGGAGATGACCTCTCCTCTTGGAGTCAGGTTGGATTGCTAGAGGAGATTTCAGTCCACTATGCTTTGGGAATGGCTGGCAGCATTGCATTCCTAGCTGGGGTTCAATGATCCCAGCTTGTAAATATGTAAAGGACAGGCAGCCTAGTCTAGCTCCCAAACACTTGTACAGATGTCTGGATAGGTTATTGCACATGTGGAAGTCTATTCTACCAAGTCATATAAACTTTGGCTCAAATAAGTTTAATCCATCATAAAGATGGATTAAAATGAAATCTTAGTGGATATAAAAATAACATTTTAAAGTCAAAGCTCTAAAATATCTCCCTAAATTCTCACAAATCACCATTTTATGGTACTTCATTTTAACACATTTTTCTCAGTTTATGAGGCACAAGAATACCCTAATCATGCATCCGTCGCCGTGCACACCATTACCTGTAATTTTAGACACCTGCTTGATTTCTTTCACTCTAGAAATATTCTAGTCATTTTTCACAGTATCATGCTTAAAAATAAAATGCAGTGAACCTGTTCCTTTCATAGTGGCCAGCTTTTTCCCCCTCTTTAATCTTCTCATATCTCCCTAAAATATGGTGATTTATCTATGCTCTGTGCAAGAACCAGGTGTGTTGCACATTAGAAATGACTGAGTAAATAAGCCATGCAGTGACTAGCTGGGGAATTGAATCTTAGAAGATCATTAAAACCACTTAACATTCAGATCTTACCATTCTCTTCTTCCTGAGTATTTGCTAATTTTATGTTTCAGCAACATTGCCTTATATAGTCTGAGAAGGTATGAAAGAGCAGGAAAAGGAAGGTCTTTTATAAAGTATTTAGATTAAACAATTTATGTGTAGTTGCGGTAAGAGTAATGGTACTATTTGGTCACAATTTGCATACCTCCTTGGGGTTTTCTCTCACAAGTAGGTTATGTTTTAGGAGATCACAAATCAGACTGATAATCTATTCACATCCATGAACTATAAGTGTGAAATTTGCAGTTGGTGAATATGAGGTCGCAGTCATTAGGTCAAGCATTATTGTAATAAAATTTTAAATCAAAATTACTCTCAATAGCAGAAGTGGGGGAAAATAGCTACATTCAGAGAAAGATAAACACATGGCTGTTGCTTCTGATATTATATACCTTCCTTTCTCTAAACATATATTTATTTTAAAAAGTTATAAAATGTCCCTCAGGTTTTTCTTAATAGGAAATAAAATACAATATGAAACAGGTAGATCCAGCATTCATTGCTAGTGGAACTGGAGTTAGCTGTTTGGACTTGAAATGGAAGGTAAAGACCAAAACCCCTTCTCTCTGTCAATAATATAGAGCTATCTTCAAGTGAGCACAAATAACATTTTTACCCCCAATGAAGCTCATTTATGCTGTTAGTGTGACTTGTGAATGTAGGCTTCTGCATCTAATGAGAAGGTTTTTGCAGTAAGAAGTAAAAGAGGAGGAGCCCCAGAGTAAGACAGAGAGGTAGAAAGGATAAAGGACTTGATCTTTCAAGGTCCTGAGCCTTCAGCTGTGATTTAGCATAGCACTTAAGCACAGTGGGAGTGCTCATTCGCTCTAAGTTAAGCAGATGCTTAAAGATTGAGCCCAAAAGCAGGGACAAAAAAGCTATTCTGAAGGCTGTAGTGAGAGCAGGCAGGAAAATTCTGTTTGCAGGACAAGTCCATATATTTTACATTCTGTATTGTAGCTATTTAACCACAAATTGGAAAACAAAATTATTCTTTTGACCACTTAATTAGCTAATCATTTTTCAGATGTTTGAAGTACCATGGTCTCATTATGTTTGCACGATGGCATTCATCTTCGGCATGGTAGCATTACATCACTGCTGCATGTATAATGATGTAACATAGTGTTACATCAGGAAGTTATTTGCCTGGCAACCCTAGTAAGAGAAGGAAAGAAGGTCGGGGTAGGTAGTATCAGCCAGAAAGAGGTCTAGAGGGAACAACACTGGTAGAGGGAAAGGTTGTGGAGCAGGAATCCATTTCAAACTAAAATTTGAAAGCTGTGATCAGGGGCAACGTAATCCCTCCAGAAATCTTTTTTGTGATATAACTTCATTAACCAGTGGTGTGACGAGCTGAGATGGTGCTTTGGGGAAACCCAGTGGGAGAGTTGGTGGGGTGGGTGGAGAGGGGGAAGCACTTCCAAAGCAGAGGGTGGGGGCATATGGGTTCTGGGGGGGGCGAGGGTGGCGGTGCAGGGCATAGGTCTGATGGAAGAAGCAGGGAGCGGAGGGGGTGGGCACAGCATTTCTGATGCTGGAAACTTCTAAACCATCCTGGCTGAGCATTGGTCCAACATATATCTCAAGTGCTGCCATGTTGTAGCTGTGAATGAATGTAGTCATCATTGTGTATAATTCGAATTAAGCGTGCAACATTTTAAAACCTAAGATGTATAGGCTTAGTGCCACTAAAAGGCTGAGTGAACAAAGGTAGCTTTAGAGACGTGATTCTCAACCAGGGTGTCAGGGCACCCTGACAGCCTTTGAAGAATGCTTGCTGCCTGGAGAGAGGAGATAAATGAGATAAGGGCAGGCTGTACTGAGAAGGTGAGTGTAGCCTCTTTCCTTCCAGCCACTCTTCCTGCCTGCCCCCCACCCCCCTCACTGCTAGGCAAGCTCTGCCTTGGTAGCTGCTACTCCTCTCCTCTTTCTTGACACCCCTTCAAACATGTAGGCATTATTTAATATTTTTGAAATGGGGTGCTACTCAATTCACAACATTTATGGAGGTGTGGAGTAGTATAAAATAGTTGAGAACTACTGCTTTAGAGCACCCCCTACTGGGTATCTCTAATTTGTATCCATCTGTACATAGACCCAAAAAGAGTTCAGAGGTAACTAGAATGCAAAGATGCCACCTAAAAGGAGAGGGGAACGCAGACTCACTGAGGTGCAGTTTTGGGATTCCCTTACTATGGTTTTCTGGTGCTCACTCCACTGAAAAGGAGCTGAAGATTTGGTCTCATACCCAGCTACGAAATGGCTTTTAAGGGAGAATTGTCCTTCATATGTAATCTTGTACTTTCACTCTTGCCATACATATTCAGTGAACTGGATTTTCTTCATAAATTGAGGTTTATATGTTACTTTTTTTCATGTTATCCTAAAAATAAATCTGTCTTCTGACCCTTTGGCTTGAATATTTGCTTTAATATTTGCATTTTCTAAAAGTCTTTGACGTGGTCTTGACCTTAAAGATTTTGAAACTAATGTAATGGCTGATCTCTGCTCCTAAAGTAACATTGACTGACTCTCACAATGAGGCAATAATTTTGCCTGTATTACAGTCTTTATACAACTAAATAATACAAAATGCTTTCTGCAGATTGTTGTGAACAGTTTAGCATCCTGTATTATGGTATTGCTTTCCAGAACTCATAAAAGAATAACAAAGTTGTATCCATGGTGAAAAAGGTACCTTGTTATAAAGGCCCCATATCAGTAGGTCATTCACAGCCAATTATGTTATATCCAAACCTGAAGCTGTGCCAATTAGCATACAAGGATCTCTCAGTGTGGTACCTACATCTGAGAATTAACTGAGAGCCTGGTGAAATTAGTTTACTGCCGTAGCTGCTATTGAGCAATGGTATCCTGAACCTCTTAGACAACAGATCAAATATAGGTCTGATGTAAGCTATTTTGCCCTCTATTGGAAAGGGCAGAGCCACACCTATCTATATCAGGTGTGAATTGGGCTCCAAAACAGCAATTCTTATTTTGACCAACATTTGTAATTGTTGCCTTGGATACCCTGGATGGATTTTAAATGAAATTGAAATATTCTTCATTCTTGGAGAAAAGATGGCACCATCAAAGGGAGAGTTAATTCAAAGATCTATCAGTATAAATAATGCATTAGGTTTACAACTGGCTGGCAGCTAATGGGATGTAGTCAGTTACCTCTCTCCAGCCTGGATTATTAGTTTTTGAAAGTTGTTACCATTTTTGACTGTTGTGCAGGCTATGATGTAATGCGTTTGGGAGTCTAAATCCAGGTGATCATCTCACTGCAAGTAGTACTATTTATCACTCTTGCTGTTCTCGAGCATTGGAACTGAATGGAATAGACAAGCTATGTATTTTCTCACATACCATACCCCCCCAAATAAGGCACACACCTGGTTTGGGGAAGATACAATAAAAAAAAAGATTTTTCCAGAGACATAACTGAATCCTAACTGCACTGGCAAAGTACACTCTTCAGCATCAGCAAGAGTTAGAGTTTTAACCCTCTCATAACTGCTGTCAAATTGTCAGCTGTTCAGCCAAAGGCTACTGCAAATTTGGTAGTGGCTATAAAAGGATTAAGATGACTCTGAAGAGTAAACTCTGCTCCTTCCCTTCCTGGGAGCAGCAGGAAGAGAAGCATTAGCAGCTATTACAGGATTGCCATTCTGGCACAGAATATCAGCTTCCCTGCTGTTAGTGTGCTGATTTTTGGGGAAAGATGCATGAAGTATGCAAGTAACTATATCGTTTTCCCTTAGCTCTCAACTGAGATGTAGTTCCTTGCCCTTGGTTTGATGCAGTATTAAGGAAACTGGCACTGCCTTCATTTGTGCCTGGTGCATATGCGTTCTGCAGATAAACAAACGCCAGTGTCATCAGTACAATACCTTTTATAAGTGCATACACAAAGAATGCAGTAATTCAGAAGATATGTCTTCAGGTTAGGGAAGTCCTGGCCCTCTTGACATCTGTGAGAGTCTTGTTATTGATTTCAGTAGGGCCAAAATTTCACTCAGTGTGGTTAAACTTTGTTTAGAACTTTTGACAATTTCCCTGTAGATTTGTATTACCTATTCCCCTGTTACAGTGAAGGCTGCTTCAGCTGTGTATTTTCACATTTTGATTAAATTTACAATTTGATGAAATTCTAATTTATTGTACCTCTGATTCAGACTGATAGAAGTAATCCCTTTTAAGTCAGAGCAGAATTTGCCTTTCTAATATAAAAGGCAAGCATAAGCCTTGGTCCAAATATCAGTATGTAGCATTTTAAGTATAACGCAATATGAAAAAAGTTCAACAGGGGCAAGTTTGGGCAGATTTTATATCAACGAGGTAATTTTAAAAATCTGTTTATGTTCAGTTCTTCTTCCAAACTTGGATTTATCAACTTATTGTCATTCCATGGAAGAAATGAGAAGCTGTGCGGGTAATTAAATATTTGCCTTGGGGAATTATTTGCAGTTAATTAAAGCCACACACTTTTGGTGCATACCTGCTCTACAGATTATTAAATTTGGATCAGATGTTAACTACCCAGGTTTCTCACTTATCCGTCAAAGATTGTTCTTGGCAGCTTTAAGGAAAAGAATCATATCATGACATTCTTTGGCAAAGACTTTCTGTGCTATTTTATAAGAAATGACTTTATGGAAGTGGAGCCCAACATGTATATGTATTTCTCCCATAATATCATTTATTATTATAGGCCTTTGTCAGTTTTGCTTAGTTTTACTTCCTAGCACAACTTTGGGGTATATTCTACTCTAAATATGTTTATACAGCTCATTTATTAATTAGTATGTCGAGGAGTATTTATCTCCAATAGCTGGGAGAATTTTTATCTCAGGGGCCTTTACTGACAAGGGCAAAATACAAAGTCGTACATCTAGATGGATGGAAAATAAAAATATAGATCACATAGATTTCATGGCCCCTTGCCATGTATTTCTATAGTTTATTTTCACCATCATGAATCAGAAACACAGGGCTTGGGCTCCATTACCAAAAAATTTCCATCAGACCTTAGTAATTTTATACTCTGTGTGGAAAGGAATAGGAATTAGAACTCCTGGTATAGAGCTTGACATGCCATTGATTCAATGTGGGACAATGGTCTGTTCATGTAAGTAATCTGCCTCAGGTTTCCCATGTGTGTGGCAAGTTTTGTCTTGCTAAGAAAGAATGAAATCCTGGCCTCATGGATGCCAGTAGAGGTTTTTCCATTGACTACAATGAAACTAAGATTCTTTCCCAAGGTTTTGTGGGTTTTAATATTCATTAAACATGTTAAGATCCACTTATGAAAAGGGCTAGTGTTGTTCTGTAGTATTATCTAATGAGTAGATGAATTATTTTTATGTTATTCCCATATTTTCATTTCATTTAGCTCTTTAGAAACACAGTTTATTATACTCTGATTTCCCCTTTTTTTTCTTTTTTTTTTAAGCTAGGTTTTCTTTTAAGGTAAGTCAGCAGTGCAGGCCAGATGATTCTAAATAATGATAGAGTTGTGGAATCAATATGGGTAATTTAGAGCTCTGGTATTTTTTATTATTATTAAATTTAATGTTGTGTTTAAACAGGAAAAAATTCTGTCAGAGTAACTGAATGCCAAATATGAATCCGGAATTTTAAGTACTAGATTTTCAGGTGTTTTCTGAAGAAGCAATTAGACTCCTCCAACAAAAAACCCAATTTGGCATTTTTGTTTGTTGTGTCATCAGAGACTTCAAAAGATTCCAAAGCCACACAAGAGAATGACCCAGTACATCGTGAAATGTGTGAGCAAGATGAAGCTGAAGGTGAGATTTCAAAAAGACACAAGTAATGACTCAATTGGAAACCTAAATTTCTTTCATTACAACATTCATTTTTTTTCTAGCTATGACCAATGCTGCCTTAGGAAAATGCCTGTCAGCTTTAACTAGTACATATTGGGTGCATCTACACATGCAATTGATGTGCTTTAAGGTTACTGCGCATTAAAATAAGGAACAGTAATCTGTACCCAGGAATGCATCTACACGTGCACCTGCGTCAGGAGCAAATTTGCTCCCAATGGGAGCAGTTGAGTCCAGGGCTGCTTCCGCCTCCCTGGCCTGCTCTGCCCTCCTTCAGCAGACAGGGGGAGGTCCAGGGTCCCCCAGTGCCAGCCCTGGACTGGCAGGGGACATAGGAGTCAGGCTTGGGCTGTGGGGAGTTGGGGAGAGGAGCTGTCCCAGAGTGGGGCACAGCCCCCAGCTGTGTGGAGCTTGAGATTACAGCCCAATTTGGTGGTGCTGGCTTTGTGACCAAGCATCAACAGTATGATGAACTGTCCCCTCGCTTTGCTTGCTAAGGGGACAGGGGAGCAGGCCACAGAGAGTTTCCCTGTCCCCCTCAGCCCTGCTGCTGCCCAAGCAGTGCGTGCCCCAGTCAGCCCCCACTCCCCACTTGTGCCTGGGACAGCCAGGAGCTGAGCAGCACTTGGACCAGGGGGAGATGCTGGGGCCATAAGCAGCACTGGGACCAGGGGGACGGGTGGGGAGTGGGAGCTGACTGGGGCATGTGCTGTGCAGGCAATGGTAGGGCTGAGGGGACAGGGAAGCATTCTGTCCCCAACCTGGTGCTGTGGGAAAAGACAGCTCCCCTGTCCCAGTGGTGCTCATCTCCTGGCTCATCGGGGGAGCTGAGTAGCACTGGGACTGGGGACAGAGAGTCACCTAGCCCCTTAGAAAGCAAAGTGATGGGAGAGTTCAGGGTGCTGCTGCCGCTCAGCCACAGAGCATTGCCCCAAGTCAGCTGGGCTGCAATCCCGAGCTCCACACTAGAGCCGTGGATAGCTCCTGCCCACTATGGCCCTGCCTAGGCTGTC
This sequence comes from Alligator sinensis, assembly GCF_000455745.1. NCBI lineage: Eukaryota > Metazoa > Chordata > Crocodylia > Alligatoridae > Alligator > Alligator sinensis. The sequence continues at coordinate 460,203 of NW_005843005.1, forward strand.
CCGTAGGAGTAAATTGCTCCCAATTAGAATCTACACCTGCTCTACTGTGTGTGCAGTAGCTAATGCACAGTTAATCTAATACCTGTATTTCTTGGTACTAGCAAACCACACATTAGCTTAATTTACTGCACAGTAAGTCCTGTTCATGTGTAGATGGTGACACTTTACTGAGCATTAATTAGTCTAATGCACAGTAAAGCATCTCATGTAGACACGCCCATATTTGCTAGTCAGTCTTGGTACCCTACTCTCTAGAGTGCGTAAAGAAGAAACTGGCTTCCAAGTAACTTATTTTAGCCATACTGATCCTGGGCCACTGCGTAGCATTATGCTTTTGTTACCACAAGCCTGCAACAGCAGTTTCATTTTTTATATAACATGGATGCCAAGCACAGGTGATTTAGAACAGCTGCTAGTCTGTACTCTTGTAACTGCCAAGAACCTTTAACAGAGAAACCTTCACTTCTTGAAAAAGTGAGCAATTCATCCCAGCTGGGCCCCCAAAATCAGGACATCCAGGCACATGCACATGCACATGCACACACACAGCTCCCCCCACCCCTTATCCCATCCCTACCCTGTAATCCAGGTTTGATATGTTTTGCCCGCCTCTTCAAAATGCTTGCCAGGGAGGCCTTTAATACTTTTTTAATCCATGGTTTTAAAACCCTTAGAGCATTGGGGTGCTTTGAGATACTTTTAAGGATACCATGAGGGGAGGGAAGGGCTGCACAATATTATCATTGTTAACTGTATAAACACCTACATTTGATGAACTTGATCACAAGTTCAACCCAGAGATTTCAAATAGGAATCCAGAGTATCAAAACCATTCTGACCTATTGTGGTCTTTCTGAGTTCTTTCTAAAAGAAGAGTTGCTCTGTTATTTGTTTTGTAGTCAAAAAGCGATTGCAACTTGTTCTTGAAATGGCATGCCAGTAATTTAAAAAAAGTTATATAGGGGTGCCTGGAGTTCAAAAAGGTTGAGAACCACTGCTTTAGAAAGTAACCCCTACATTACTAATTACTAATTTTGCTTTAATAAAATTATATCTGGCTTCAGGACCCAGGTAGACAAAATGTTTCTACCAGTGTAATGAGCTTTACAAAAATTTAAAAAAGGAGAGGGTAGGTGACCTAATTCGTACACTGGGATAATTTCACCCAATCCAGTTTAGAGTTACCCTGAAAGATTCTCTAATGTACCTCTGATAAATCCCTGATAAACCTCTGCAGGTGTTGTCTCTGTATAATTTATTCTTGGGTAGATGTTGGCTCAAAGCTAATCATTAATTTCACCTGCTTCCCTACCTCGTAACAAGGCATTGTGATAACCACCTACTACTGCACACAGTTGCCCCAAGACAACTTTGCTCTTCCGGTCCACTGTTTTTTATAATGGTGTACAAAATCAGTGTAATTTACACTGCTCTAAACATCTCATCAGTCCAGCCCTAAAATAATAAATGGCCTGCTGGTTTTGTACCATACTTGAAGAACATCTCTTTTATATGCACATAGCAATCCAATTGACATGATATTCAATCTTTGATATTAACAGAGCAACAGGATGATTCGTCAAAGGATGAGATGAAAACTGATGCTGATTCCCAAAGCTCCTGCATGGAACTAGAAGGTATAAGCAATGCTCTGAGAACAACGAGGAAGATAAAAATGCAGTTCATGATTCAAGTATTATTGGCATGAGACCCACAGTGGTATCTGATGTACCAGTCATTTCTCTTTATAAAAAGGACCAAATTCATGGAGCTGCATTTCCTTACAGTAGATCTGAATTTAACCCAGAACTGGAAATAGCTGTGATATCTCAGCTGGAAGAGATAAATGCTGACTACTGTAAAAGTAGAAAATGTGGGGGATGGATTGTACATGCCTTCACCTTGATGGTGAGCACTCAGTCTTGATCTTTCAAGGGTCTGACTACTTTGAGTACTTTGAATCTGATCCAGCAAGTAACTTGGTACACACTTAACTTCAAGCCTCTGAGCAGTCCCAATGAAGTGTTGCACTGTTAGTTTAGTAACTGACAGTACTTTTCTGGATCAGGGCCAGACTGCTCAGCACCGTAATTGCAATTCATGCCGTTTGTAGTGCCTTGACAGCAGTGGGCCTGCTTGCCTAAGTGGCTACTAACCAATGTGAATGAGGACTCCACAGCCTGATTCTGTGCTAATGTTTTTAATGATCACCACTGTAGTCTGTAAAAAAACATTTTATTCAGCCCCATTTCTGAACTCCCTACTGCCTGACTTGCCTTTCTTATGAAATCCTCTTTAGAATCTTTGTTGAGCCAAGAAGATGCAGTAAAGGTGGAGAAACCTGCGATTCCTGTAATAGACGAAGATAAAGAAGGAAACAAAAAAGAAAAAACAGGTAGGACTCTCTACAAATTAGGGCTAGGTAGAGAATTCAGCTGGCCTGATGCGTTCTCATGGAAAGCTATGTTTGTGTTAGCAAGCATAGTTATTCTTTTTCTATCACTGCAATTTTCTTAAGTGGAAGAAACATAGAAACCGTGCATGTAGGTAATATTCTTGGGGGGTTTTCTAAGTGATGTTAAAATATTGTTATGCATTTCACTTGAATACACTCAAGACAATTTTAAGTGGAGAAAAGCAAGAAAATCAAGTTTTAAATGGTTTAAAAAACACATTAACTGTTTATCGTAAGTTTTTTATGTTCACTTTTATAGATGCTGATTACAGGAGGAATTATGTGCATACTTAGTACCTGCTTTGTCATGTTCCCTGGAAGGACAATATTAAGTGTAGTTACAAAGAATGGGCATGAAAATGATTTGTGATGCCATAAGCAGAGATTTAACAAGTAACTAAAACTAGTAATTCTCATGAAGAGATCAATATTTAGAACACATGCACAGAGTCCTGCTG
>NW_005843005.1:463146-478993 GCF_000455745.1 Alligator sinensis
GCAGTTTTAAATGCCTATCTATTAATTCTTGAAGAAACTCGAAAGTTTAATTTTCAGAGTAATAGTTACTTTTTTCAAAGCCCTACCTTTACATAGTCATTTGTAATAGGCCCGTGTTCACACAAAAACCAATACTGTATGTTATGTAAATAATTATCTTATTATAAAGCAAATGCAGATTAATAATTATATGGGCTCCCTTTGTAAAACACAGAGATCAATTACAGTTTGAAATTAAAACTCAGACATGATCTTATCTGAAAATCCAGGTCAATGCTAACTACATCTTCTTGATTATGATCTCCTTTTGTCAGCTACATTGACACTGACTTAATTGCAAACCTATGTTAGTAGCATTGACACTTTTCTTCACTGCAGTCCCAGGTTAATAGAACTTAATAGAACTCTGCTTATATCCAGTTTAACAACATTTTCTCTTTTTATTGCAAATCCAAGTTGAGACTAATCACACCTCTTTATTACAAGTCATGCTAATGGTATCTGTGTTGTGTTTTATTACTGACAGTGATAATAGAACTGATATAATCCTTACTTCAAATCCAAGTAAATGGTATTGCTCTCCTTCAGTTGCAAATCCAGGTTATATAACACAGGCTCACTCTAATTGCAAATACCAAAGTCATTATGTTAATTTGCTCCTAATAGAAATTATTTACATTTTATTTTATGCCTCATCAAAAGCAAGTTGGACAAAATGTACTTTCATTATTTGTACATTTCCTCTTCTTTAATACTTCAGTGTGCCCTACAGCTAGTTACTGTCATTTAGTTCTCAGTGGATAGATTATATTTCACCATCTGCTCTACCTAGCATTTAAATATGCAGCATTAAGAAAGGTAATGTCAGAAAAGGGTCATTCTTGGCACTTTTTTTTGCCCTTTATTTCAAAGGTTCAAGTATCAACAAAGTTAAGGGATCTTTCTGAATATTTTGGAGCATATTCCCACTTTGGCATACTTCTTATTAATGGTATTTTATACATAATTAGAACCTGAAGATCATGGAATGATTCCCTTTGACTTCAGTGAGCTTTTGACCAGGCCTGTAAGAAATAGTACTGTTTTATTTAAACATGGGATAAACAATGTTCAGATAAACCTCTGGGTATTTCCTCTCATTTGTTTTGAAATGCACTGCCTTTTAAAGTACCCGAGATTTGGAAAATAAATCACTACTTTTTAGAATTCCAGACAAGGAAAGAAGAATCAGGCTTTCCCCTCATTTTATTTCATTCTAATAGGTATAACAATGTATAGATAATCTTCACAATAGATCTTAGAGGCTTTTTCAGGTTTCGTGTGCACGTGTGCTTCAGTATTGGACTTGAAAGTTTGTCATTACGTAAGAGGGATCTTAAAAGGAAGAGGGAAAAAAATTAGCTGCAGTTTGTGCTGATAAAAGTATACAATGAGTATGTCCCAGAGAGACTTCTAATGGAAAGAGTTCACCTGGCATAAAGCAGAGATTTTATATATAACACTATCTCATGTAACCAGAGTGCTGCCTCATAAACTAATTCAGTTAAATGTTTTCCCAGAAGCACCTACAGCACTTTTGAAGTTAAACATAATAGCATATCTTGGTCTAATAATATTTGAAAAAAAAGATAATACCGGAATGCAATTCCCATTAAACAAAAACCCAGTCATACCTCTTTGCTTTCAAGGTAGAAATAGTGCTTTTGATCTGCATGTGCATATTTGACTTTACCATAGTGCAAAATGTGATCCTTGTCTGTTCTAAACTCAGTTCCTTTTTACAACTAGACTGAGCCCTGAGTTCAACCCAGAGGAAGGGAAGACATGTCACTGCCACCCTCAGAGGAGCAGTTAGGATAGTGGACTGCCTGTGACCATTCCATATTCATCTCTGGAAAGATGGAGCCCACTAAATACGTCAGATTCACTTAGCCAACACAGACCCTGGTCATGTCAGAATACTTGCCTCGTGGCAGCACAGCATTCTCATAACTAGAGTTGGTTGATAATTTTCCAATCAGATTTTCAAAGGAAAATGACAATTAATTGATACTGAAGTGCTTTCTGAAAATGTTTCAGTTTTGATAGACATCAAAAGAAACATGGGCAGGTTTCCAACAGAACCCTCTTTGATTTTCTGCCAGCTCCATGAAAGGGCTATTGAGAAACCTGAGCTAACAGGCTCTGCAGCTCTGGGACAACCCCAGTATGTGAGACAACCCCAGATCTGGGAACCACAGGGCTTCCAAGCTCCTTGTTGCAAGATGAGGAGCTTAGCAGTCTTAGCCCAAGGTTTTCTGGCTCCTGGACAGCCCTGCCATGCAACCTAGCCTTGATGATCAGGTACCAATGGTCCATGGATCTGGGATAACTACAGAATAAGGAACTCAAAGGCTTCCAGGGTTTGTGGTTCCAGAGCATCCCCGTCAGCTTCCCTTAGAGTCAAGTAGCCTGGGGAACCAACTGAGCCTTGGGTTAGGAGGCCTTGGGATGCTCTATGTCTGTGTAGCTAAAGCCCTGGCAGCTGCTGGCTGAAACTGATACGACTGTGTCAATTTCACTGCTCCCCACCATTCAGAACCAAAACCAAAATCTAGTTTCTTGCAAAGCATTTTACAGTGAAAAGCACTTGAAGTGTGAGTTTTGACAAAAACAAAAATCTTGCATTTCCAAAACACTGATAAAATCAGTAGTAATATGCGATCGGTTTCACTTTTCCTATCTTAACTAGAAGTTATATGTTGAGAGCCAATGAGGAAATGAGACCAAGATGTATTCTACAGTATTTTTTTCAGCTAACTAGAACCCACTCAGATCTAGTCTGCAAAAGAATAATGAAAACCTGCTTTTCTCATAAGATTAGGGAATATTCTCAAATCCCTTTATTAAAAAGCAGAGTAAGTGATGATTGCTGACCTATTTGCTGACCGAACAGGACATACTGGAAACAGTATACAAATGTTTTTAATCTAAAGCTTGGCCTGACTTTATATAGACATTTAGCAAAGGAGGCTGTATTCGTAACAGATGCACATTCATTGTTTAGTGGTGTTTTGAATCAGCTCAGTTTTCTACAAGACTAATAATATTTGACAAATGAAAGTGAAACACATTTTACATGTCCAAATGTGTAACCATTCCTCGCTCTGAGCCTGCTCTCTTCACTTTCTCTTTCCTGCCCTTATCTCCTACAAAATCAGCCTTTTTTATACAAAAGTATTGAATTGGATGATTTCCCTCATTTGTCATCCATGGAGATTGCTCAGCTCTTTGGAGAATAAAATCCCTGCCAAAACATTTGCATGGGAACAGAAGTTGCCAGTAGTTGGCTGCTGTGCTCCATTTCCATATGCTGGCTAAAATATTTTCTGTCATCTCATTGTCATTACAGTGTTACCCTAGAATTTAGCGGGGGTCCTGGCTAGCTCAATACTATTTTTGTAGTCTCCTCTTTTCTTAGAGAAGTCTGCCAGAGATTATGATTTCTCAGATCCAGTCTGTTTATTCTTCCTAAAGACCCATGTCATTTTTCAAACAGAGTAAACCTAATCAACTCATAGTGAAAATTGTCAGTGCGTGATCCACCAGTGGGACACTTAGGATCCTACTTCCCACCCTCCTGCCCCCATATGAGAGAGTAAATTCAAAGAACATAATTTTACCTTCCATTTGTGACAGTTGCTTACTGCCAAGCTATGTTGTTTGTGTTTACTTAACTGTAGGGGACTGTTAAAGAACTGAGGTAGGGTTTCACTTAAAAGGCAGACACAACCCACAGACAGCACAGCACTGAACGGCACTTTTAAAAGTACTGTAATGAATACATGTAGAAGGCAAGGCATATTACAGCATGTTGAGTTGGACATGTGGTACTTTGGTAGGCCACAATCCACCCTGTTACCCCTCTGGCCAGCACAAGTGCATGAATGCCATGTTTAAGAATATTTATAACCAGGCTTTTCTCTTCTTTTTGAATCATGCACCCTGAAGTCAGATTGTTTAACATCTTCATCGTTATGATCAGTTGCAGCCTTCTTGTCAAGTCTTCTCCCAGACTTGCATCACTCATGATTGCAGAGCCAAGATACTGAAATCTTTTAACTACATTTAACACTTCTCCTCTTAACATGCCTGCACAGTCGATGCCTACATGGTCAGATGGGTCGCCAATTGGCTGGAGGGCTGTACTCAGAGAGTGGTGGTGGGTCATTTTTGACCTGGAGGGATGTGGGCAGTGGGGTCCCTGAGGGCTCGGTCCTCGAGCCCACACTGTTCAACATTTTCATCAGCGACTTGGATGAGGGGGTGGAAAACACCTTGTTCAAATTCGCAGATGACACTAAGATGTGGGGAGAAGTGGGCATGCTAGAAGGGAGGGACAGGCTGCAATTGAATCTGGACAGATTACAGGGGTGGGCAGATGAGAATAAGATGGGATTCAGTACTGACAAGTGCAAGGTACTGCACCTAGGGAGAAAGAACCAGCAGCATACCTACAGGCTGGGGAACTCCCTTCTTGTCATCACAGAGGCAGAAAAGGTCTCGGAGTCATTATAGACTCCAAGATGAACATGGGCCGCCAATGTGGGGACGCAGTCAGGAAGGCTAACCTCACCTTGTCATGCATCCACTCACGGGGTCAGGGGGCGGCAGGGCAGGCCCTACGAGGAGAGGCTACAAGACCTGAACCTGTTCAGCCTCCACAAGAGAAGGCTGAAGGGGGATCTAGTGGCCATCTATAAACTGGCCAAAGGAGACCAGCAGGCAGTGGGAGAGTCCCTGTTCCCGAGCACTACTGGGAGTAACGAGGAATAATGGCCATAAATTGACGGAGAGTAGATTCAGGCTAAATATCAGGAGGCACTACTTCACAGTCAGGGTGGCTAGGATCTGGACCCAACTTCCAAGGGAAATGGTGCTTGCTCCTACCCTGGGGGGGTCTTCAAAAGGAGACTAGATAGACATCTAGCTGGGGTTGTTTGACCCCAGCATTCTTTCCTGCCCACGGCAGGGGGTCGGACTTGATGATCTGCTCAAGTCCCTTCTGACCCTACCTCTATGGAACTATGAAACATAGCTCTTCTATCCATGGGGTGAATTTTTTTTAAAACAACCACTTCAACTTTTAAATCTATCCAAATTAGGTCAAATATCGTGGTAAAGTGACATGTAAATGTTCTTCCCTAATAGCTGCTACACTTCTTTCCATTCTCTTTCTCCAATATAAGCACCATAAATCACTTATCTAGTTGTCAGGCAACTCCTTATCCTGTCAAACACGACTGCACATTCTGTGCAGCCATCATACCCCTGGATGTTTTGATCTATCCACTGTCACTTCATTCATACCAGCTGCTCTTCCATTTTTCATGATTACAGTTGTTCTTTCTACTTCATCCACATGCAAATCTCCATCCTTTTGTTTGCTGACACTTAACTTTCTCTCTGTCTTATTCGTCTTCCAAGGTCCTTTATATTCAAAATAGCCTTTCCATACATTTTTAATCTAAGTTGGACTGGTAACCAACAAAACATTTTCATCTTCCATAAATTCAGATTCATATGTCCTAGATCTCTTGTTTTAAATATCCCATGTAGAATTTTCTTGTAAACTAGTGTGTCTTGTTTGAGTTTTTCTGTGGACTCTATCTTTTTCCCTTTTCTTTTTACTATGCAATAATAGTCCTCTCTCTTTTGCTAAATATTCCATGTTTATTTTCAGCTGATCTGGTTTTCAGCCACTTCCTATTTTGCTTGATTCTTTTCTTGAACTGCTTTCTGCACCTTCTCATTCCACCACAGCATATCTGTCTTATTTTTAACTCCGCTTTTTCTCCCCCTTACTTGCTTTATAGGCACCCTTTTGAACTCATTCCATTGAAGGTCTCTATCCTCAGCTTGGCCTTGGGAATTTTCTTCATGCTTCCATCTTCTAAGTTCTTTCATAGCATTATATCCTGTAATTTCCACATTTTCAATGCTTTCCTTTTTCTTGGTTTAATCCTACTATTATGTTTGAAATCAACTACTGAGAATGAGTTTCACATTTTTCACTATTTCTTATTATGTAATCAATTATAGCCCCACTTCTTCCATCCCAAGTATATCATATTATTAAATAGTGCTTTCTTTTTAAAAACCAGTTATTTCTGACTCTAAACAAGTTTCTTTGATGATAGTCCAATAATTTCTTAACCTGTTCATTTCTATTTCTGAATTTGTGAGGTATAAAACTTCCTTATGTCCCAGTATGTTTTTATCAACTTGTCCTTTGAACTCACTCATAGTAATACCCATTCTGCTACTCCTATTCCCTAAGTATTCTTCATTCTAATTACTCTTACCATACCTACCCCCCAGATACATGCTTCCATTATTTTAAGCATATATATGTTCACAGGGTTTTTTTAATCATTTGCAATTTAAATAGTTTTCTCTGGCATGAGATATGTTATCCATCATAAGTAAGGACCTACATAGATTTCCATTACTATCTGTACAACTGCTGCGTACCATTTTGCAAGATAGCACCTATTATTTTACTAGTTGTATATCTATCAGTAGTCATTATTCCATTCATTTTGAGGACCTAGGAAAGTAAGTGCTTTTACTAACATAATCAAAGAAAAAATTATAAGTTCATTTAAACTGGTGAGGGAGATGTTTCAAATTTTCTAATATTTTGTTAATATATGCTTCTAGGGTTTTTATGTTGATGTGTTTGTAAGTATCATCAAAGTTTCTTTACAACATAATTATTTGTAATTACAAAAATACAAAAAGAAATCACAGAAGGATCTTCTTATATAAGTCTGACATATTTTACATGGAACCATAGTAGTTGCATCTGGCTTTCTTTTATATTACCTCTAAAAAGGTATATTACCTTTTATATTTCTTCTAAAAACCTGATATAGAAGAAATTTTGTAGAGAAGATATTCAAAATTAAAGGATTCTTCTCTTCCTCCTCTTCATTCTCTTTCTTCTTTGTTTTTGGAAAAAAACATTACTAATGTATTTGAAATATCATATTTCAAAACCGTACTCCAAATTTGATTATTCATCTGTCCTAAGAGGGAATCAAGCCACTCATGGCTAGGTACAAACATTACACATATCACTCATTAAGCAGGCAGAAATTGCTATAAAGCTGTAACAGAACAGATGTTCACAGCTCCTAGACTGCTTTAAAAATGGCAGATCATGCTCTAAGTTAACCCTGAATGGATGTATACTAACCTAAAGTGCTCTCTGTTAGAGGGTTAACTTAGAGCATGATAGCCGCCAGTCCAGGTGGTGTTGCTCAGGAATGTGCTCTAGCCCCGGCAGAGGTTTCTGCTGTGCCCAGATGCTAGGCCAGCCCCAACCCCTCAGCTTTCACTGACACTAGTTACTGACATCTTCTGATCCCAGCCCGGCACACATCCTGGTGGGTGAAGAAACCAGGGAGGGGGAAGGTGGGTTCTGTCCCTGCAGCTGCTCAGTTCTGGTGCTGGGCTGAAGCCTGGCTGGGGGGACTTCAAAGAAAGGGCTCTGGGGTCCCTTTCCCCTACCCCACAGCAGCCTTGGCCAAGCAGCGGTGATGGGGGGTAGCTGCAAGGTAAGGTGTCTGGGTCCTCTCCCACCCCCCACCCCCTACCACTGCTGACAGTAGCCAGCTGGTGGAGGGGGCAGGGCTTGGGAGAGGGGCTATTTATGTCTGTTCAGTTTGCTCCTGATGTAACTTATAGCACTTTAAATGAAGCACAATAGATAGATCACTTCTCTCTGGGGCTTTTTTAACTTAATCCATATGTCTAGCCTTTTAGATCAGCCCCCAAGAGAAAGGTGCAAGGAACCTTGTCTAAAATGTTATAACCTATCCATTGGAGAAAACTGTTGCTAACCCACATCAGTTGTACCTTGATGCACAAGAGATTAAATCCCATATCCTTTCTAAGAGAAAATGACACAGAAATGGAAATCTGCTACTGACATTGGCTAGTAATGGATAACCACTTACCTTCCCAAGGGGAAGTAGAAATAAGAGACATAATTGTGCATCAGGAGACACAAAATCCATTCCCTACAACATTCATAAGGCAACTGTACATATACCTTCTAAATGAGGCTGATTGTATAAACACAATCTGGCCCTAAATATGAAATATACCATGGAAGTCTGCTACAGAACTCTGTTGAAAAAATTGCTTAACTCAAGATTTTGCAGAAAACACTGGCCATAAAGAGAAGTCAAAGCTAGTACTGTGTTTAATTTTACATTGCACATGCCACTTTTCTAATGTTTATCCATTCAGAAAAGTGGATTGGCACAATGGCAGATGCTGTTGGAGATGTGAGAAAAGAATTGCCTCATTAAAAATCCCTGAATATACTCTCTAATTTTACAATATTTGTATGTGCTTTTTTTTATCTAAGCCAGTGGTGCTCATCCTTTTTTGTCCAGTGGGCCGGATAGGCAGTGCCTGTTGACTCAGTGGGCCAGATTGGCTCCAGCTGGTGGACACAGTCTGGAGCCAGAGCAGGTGCAGCAGGGATACATCTGGTCATGAGGAGAGGGTAGGACAACCTGGCCTCAATCCAGCCAAGTGAGGGAAAAGGGCTTGGCCTGGCCCTGTAGGGGTGGCAGAGGGGGAATGTCCCAGCCCTGATCCAGTTCTATGGGGGATGAGACATGACCCAGCTCTGCAGGGGGGGGAAGAGGGCTTGGTTTTTCCCTGAACTAGCCATGTAAGGGACGGGGCATGACCCAGCCCCTCAGGGGGAAGGTGGCCTAACCCAGTTCCCCACAGGCAGGGGTTGGGGGCAGAAGGGGACATGAGCCATCTTCAAATCAGCTGCACAGGGGGAAGGAGAGGGGTCATAGCCTGGCCCAGCCCCGATCCAGCCACACAAAGAGCGGGCTGTGGCCTGGCTCCAAACCATCATTTGGGCCTTGGGATTTTGGCAGCAGGGAGGGGTGTCAGTATTAACTGCCATTTTCCCTTCCCACCAAATTTCCTGACGCTTTGGGAGCCTGGCAGGCAGGTTTCTGAGGTTCCACAGGCTTCACTTGGCCCGTGGGCTGGAGGTTGAGTATTCCTGATGTAGACAATTAAAAAATAAAAGGGTGAGATGTTCTGGTGCAAAAGGAGCAAGATTAAGGATTTCAGAAAGGGAGCTTCTTTGTCCTATGAATAGTGATGCTATCTTTACCTACCAGCAGGGGATGATACAGTGGTGTAGTTGCACCTCCCTTTACTTTCTTCTCCATCCAAACTTTTTAACCCAGCTGCCTGGAAGCGGCAGCAGTGTTTCTATTCAACCAGTGATGCCAGAGTCAATTGACTTCATGGCTCATTATCATCTCGCTAATTCCTGTTAAACTCTCTCCACACCACAGGTATTAACGACCCTCTCTCCTTTTTAATGGCCTTGATGTTCCACTATCCAAGCTATGCTTTCTTCTGTAATTTTTCTGTCTGTTAGTCATTCCTGGAAACGTCTGTCTTCTATTTTCCAGTGACTGTTTTTTAGCTTTAGCATTAGCTTTCAGATGTGGTAGTATTAACTCAAGAGTTAAAATGCTTGACGGGGAAATATTGGATTATTTGTTTTTGCTTTAATTTTAAACTGAATGATGTAGCATTAGCCTCCTAGCATAATAGTAAAACTAGTGTGCTGTGTTATATTCGATGATGCACCATATGATCTGCACCTCTCCTTTTCAAAATCCTAGATCCATCCATGCCTACCTGTGTGTCTAGTATTTTTAAAAGAGCTGTAAGTGGCAGAAAAGTGAATTCACTTCTATTCTCCCCATTGATGAAGCAGCTAATGCAGATCATATTTATAAACCAAGACAAGACACTTTCCAGTTAAGGCAAAGTACTTTTTTTTTTCCTGGTTTTCATACAGCAACCCTGTTTTCATGAGCTGAGGAGAATTACTCTTGATAGGCTTTGAATTTGAGCAGGCTCACCTCTTGGATAAGAATGATGTAATCCTAAATTGCTTTGTAAATTCTACCTATTCAGCAGGCTGCGGTCCTTTTTGTGTTGTATTCTGGGCCTTGTACTAGCTGAAAGTGGAGTCAGCAGTAGTTTTCAGTTTATAATGATTCTGCCACATACTGAATGGCTTTGCTGAAGAATCTACACCCAAATAGTGGCATGCCAGACTTTTACTGAGTCTTCAGCAACTTTGTATCAGCAAAAATATTAGTTGTATCAATATCAGAATCAATGACACCAAATGCGGTGTTACCACATCAGAACAGACAACTCCTGCAGGAACGTTGAAGTCAAAGCTATTGTACAGGAATCAGCAGCCATGTTGCACATTAGCAAGATGGTGTGGTTATTAATCTGCTTTGGATACCAGTTGCAACTCCTAAAAATATTGTAATATTCTTCTCTCCAACAGAAGAAATCTTAGTTTCTTTTTATTATTTTCAGTATATCAGATGTACTGATTCTAAGCTAACTGCACATAAAGAGCAGATGGTGTAAGCTCAGTTTTAAGTTTGAATTATTTTACATTTATTTTCAATGGAAAATTTTACTTTTCAGTGTTTTTTTCCCTTAATAAAACTAAGGGGGAAAAAAATCTAGGAATCTTGCAGTTTTAATGATTTGCTACAGTCATTTTATGCCATATGCTTTGAATCCAAGCAAAAGAAAGAAACTGACAAGCAAAGATATGAACAACAGTGCTAAAGCTGATTGTGTTTGATAGCTTTCTTCATGTTATTTCCACTAAGAAATTATATCATAATGAAATAACCATTCTATGTAAACTTAGAAACATTGTCTGTTTATTAATTCTGATGGTTTTGCCACCATAGTTTTTGTTTTGTTTAATTAAAGCATTTTTGTAGTATTGGCTAGAAATACATTCAAACTAAATCTAATACATTTTTGGAAGGCTTTTCTAAAGAAAAGAAAATTAAGTCTCTGCAAAGCCTCGGGTGAAATTGGATATTTTTCAAGAAATATTGCAAATGCCCATTTATATTTTTATTTTTACCATGGTAATAAATGCCAAAAAAGTATAAAGCCATATAAAAACCCTACTGAAAAGCAGATGATATGATGTCATTTTAACTTTTCATATGTTTATAATATTATTTCATGATGTTAGATGTTTTATACTTGTTGAGATACATGGCTGTAAAACAGTGATAATGCCTTTTTAACATAAGAAAACTGGGAAGATAATGGAATCCATATTACACATGGTGTTGAAGCTTACCAGTCTTTGGTTTTAGCTCAGATCCCCAGAGAATCGGCAGTAGCTCATGCAAATGAAACGCAAATCTCTTTCAAATCATATCAAATGACATCCAAGTCAAAAATGAAAAAAATATGAAAGAGGTTTTAAAATTTATCTGAAAAACTTTTTCCCCCTCTAACATGTTGAAGAAATTGGGATCAATGAATAAAGACTGCGGTTTTACAGATGGCACCACAGCTAATAATACATCTGGAAATTAACTTTAGCACATTTGGAAAATGGCACTACTTTTTAATGCACATAACACAATTATTACATTATATAGGAATCTGTTCTTTCAACTGAAGTGTGATCTTAACTTCCACTAATGATAATAGGGACTTCAGGCACAGGTTAGAATAGATCCAGAAAGCTGTATTAATCCCTGCTGTAGCTCCATTGTGACATCATAAAATTACCTCAGGACAGAATTTGATCTTGTTGGTGTATATTTTTGTGTATCTTGCCATGCAACAAAGGAGTCTTCCTGTTAGTTTTAGTGATTTATTCTCAATACTGTTGCTAATACTGTTTGTCTAGATTAGAAAATTAGACGAATTAACTTGCCTGGGTCCAACTGAGTTGCCTGTGTAATTGGAGCTGGTTAAAACTCTTGTGTTTTGTTTCTCCATTGCTTTACATCTTGCAAAGTTGTGGTGAAGTGCTACCAAACCAAAATCCTAAATCTTGTACAGGTGTGGTAGCCTCTTATATGCACCTTGCATAGGTGTGAAGAAATCATGGACAGTGCAAGGCAGAAATCCTACGCAGCTAATGAAGTTTCATGAACTGTATTCTTTGGAACACGTTCAAACTGCCTCTTTACAAGATCCCAAGGATGGAGAACCAATGGATGGAGAAGGTTTTGATTGCCCTACTTTTTTTCAAAACTGGAACAAAAAAGTATTCAAAGGGAGTATCATTTCATTTCTCTGGTTCAGGCCCCTACGACATCTCTGGTAGAAGTTTAAACCATCTGTCACAAAACAAGTAAAAACACCAAGCAAGGGAGTTGGTGGAGGTATTGCCAGTCCCCATTGAGATCTTCCATGCTGTTGTCCTCTCCCCATTTCTTTGTACCTGCTTCCTTCTACTTTTTTGTCTGCCACTCGCATCTTTCCAATAGTAGACTTTCTATCTGTTGATCTTTTTTTTAATGCAATTGACAGTTGAATATTCAGTCATACAGATCTTACCATCTGGAACAACTTTCATCTGCTTATTTAACTCTCATTAAATCTCACTTCAAGATGAGTGTGAGGTCACTAACAGTGTGCCCTGTCCACAGTCATAGGCCAGAGACCTGAGATTCCCTCTGTTTCTGGTTAT
Source organism: Alligator sinensis (assembly GCF_000455745.1). NCBI lineage: Eukaryota > Metazoa > Chordata > Crocodylia > Alligatoridae > Alligator > Alligator sinensis. Next base: position 475,730 of record NW_005843005.1, read on the forward strand.
TGTGAGTAATCTGCTAGTTAAGAGTTTAATATACACTTTTCACCTGCCATCAGTGTCCACATGCATTCAGTGCTAATCTGTATGGCTTACTTCCTCTCCCAGGGGCTAAGTGGAGGTAGAGCTCCCCACTATCAGTGTTTAACATCTCTCCTCTCTCTGCCAGCGACTTCTGCTAATCTTTCCCTCTAGTAAAACTACATGTTCCAATATCAGCCTATCATCTCTGATAAAATATGGCCATTCCAGCCCCTTCTTTCTTTCCTATCGTGACTACAGGTGCTAAATCTTCCACACCTTGGTATTACACCCAATTTAGTTTGTTCATATTACAGCTACTCTGCTACCTGCCATAAAAAAGTACTGAGAATGGTCTTTGCATGAAAGGCCCAGGACAAATATGCATTGCATTGAATGGTGTTTTCCTATCTTACTATATACTTAGCAGGACACTCATCACCATAATGGGTCCATATCTGAATAACACTTCCAAAACAGAACTCAAAATACAAACTTTTCTGCAACCTCTGAGCGTTCCTGTCAAGTGTTTAGAATTTTCCAATCATTTTCAGCTCCAAGTGCTGTGCTGTCCTTAACACAGAAAGGTCAACAACAAAACCTCCTTTTGCAGGTGAGGTAGGGTCTTATCCTGAAATATTGGGGCATTGATACCTCTCTTCCCCTACGCTTCCTTTGAGGATGTAAACCCTTTCTTCTTGTTTCCAAATCACTCACTAGTGTGACGTGTGTGTGTTTGTTTGTTTTTTCAAATAATTGTCTGTCACAGGAAAGATGTTCCTTATCCACATGCAGGGATTGCTAGGTGACACAAAAGATCAAGTACATCTTTATTCCATTTAGAGCAGCCTCTCAAAAAACAATACCTTTTTTACCTTGACAGCCCTTAAAAGAAAGCATGCTTACATGCTCTGCATTTTCTCTGTGGAGTAAATAAATGAACACTTACACGTTATACCTTTCTCACACTGATTAAGAAATAAGTTTAACACGTTAAAACATGAATTGGAATCTGAGGAGAATAGACATTTTTCTTGTTGCCACCTGTCCATGATAGTAGAGGTGTGATATCCGGAAGGAAAGTAGCAAAAAAAGGGTTTCACTGGATTCCCACATTTTAGCCCCAAACCTTTGGATTTCCAATTTATTTGAGAGGCTTTTATCCCCCCAAATTAGCCCCAGCCAGCAAAATCTCTACCCATATTTGCTTGGTGAGATTTGGTAGCCTGTAAGCAACAACTAACAGCTTGAAATTAAACAGAAAAGCTTAAACAGGGCAAAACTGCTGTGTCCAGAGTTTCTGGGCCTGTGTTCGAGTCAGCAAATCCAGTCCTTTCTTCTCTTGTGAGTAGTCCAGCACATTTTGAAGATGTTGAGCCTACCTGTTCTCAGCTGGACCTGACTGTATCAGCTCACAGAGACTGTTTTGATTGGATCCCCAAAAACCCTGTTGTGAATTAACCCTAAAGAAAACCATGTTACCTTTGGGCCTTCTTCAGGGAGGAGGAATCCTGCCCATGGTCATTATCAATCATTCTTCCTCTTCCCTAAAACAATAGTAAGTAATGTAGTTAAGCATCCTTGCCTTAAGGAACAGAAGTATTAAATTGACTCACTATGTTTCTTTTTGTTCTGCCTGTCAGTCTTTTGAAGCTTGCAATGAGTTCCAGCTTTGGGCTAGAAGGTTTGCTATAAAAGTCTTTAAATTATATTTTTAATTCTACCAACTTTGGGTCGGGCCTAAAATACTAAGAGAACAGCCTTTCTAGCTTGTAGTCCCAGCTGGAACATAGATGTGCATGAGAATGAAAAAGCACTGACAAGAAATAGATATATACACAACCTTTCTAAAGGATCCCAAATTGTTTTACAAACTGATAAATACAGGGATTACATTATCTGCCTCTGAAATGCATTTTCCTCTGGCACCAGACATAGCTATTATTTAACAGTGCTAAATAAATGTGTGACAGTTTAAGAAGCAGTGCACCTTTCCCAAATGGAACTGCAAGGGGGACTTAGATAAGAGGAATGTAAGTTGAAACTTGGCCAGAATACTGGGGAATACACCATTTGTTCCTATAAAAATTACCACGGGATTTTTAATGGCTGCAAGGAATCTGTGCCTTGTCTTTCGTATCTCATTGTAAGGACAGCAACAACATGCTATCTAATAAATCTCCAGTAGCACTTCCTGCAACACCTAAGGATATCTTAAATGAGGTCTACCATCCAGGCACTAATCTGGCCTACTCTTAGTTAGCTTATGAATTATGACTGAATCGCAGCACCAAATATAATGTCTCTGACAAACAAGAATAACAGGGAAGTGAGCTGTATATGTTCACATTTCTAAAAACAAGTTACTATTTTTCTTTTTTTGGCCAAGGTTGGATCATTGCTAGCCTGAACCTGTATCCAGCCTAAAGCATAAATCGTGAGAAGCAAGAGAGCATTATTGCATTCTTCATTTGGATCACACTTGCAGTTTCACAGCTCATGGCTGACAAAGCCACTTAGTACAAAGATAGCTCAGCTATTACTCCTGGTACAAAGAACACTTGCTCTCTAAACTCCCTGATTTTCTATAATGAATTGTAAGAGATTGGAAAACACAAATGAGTCTTAACCGGGCCTAAAGAGGCAGCGGCATAGAAGCTGCTCACCATATTGAGCAAACACCTGGGGCATTCATTTCAAACCCAAATGCAGACTGATCACCTGTATTGCCAAGTGCAGCAGAAGTTTCTGGCTTTCTGTGTGGCATTCATTGAAACAGAGCTCCATCTGCAAGGCCTTTGAGAATAAAAGGGAAAGGTGCGGAGGTCACTGAGAAATCCAATTCTGATTAAGGGGACTTCCCTCTTTTCTACATTACCTATGATTTCTAATTAACATTTCTGGGTAAAGCTGACCCAATTCACTTTCTTTCAAATGGTTTTTTTTTTTTTTGCTAAGAGCTGTTGTTTTTTCTGAGCCTCCTAAGCTTGTTTTGCTGGCTTTCACAGGCATTCCAAGCAGTAATGGTCTCATTGACCCAGTAATTAAAGGAATCCTGTACCTTTTCACTCTGGCTAGCTGCCCCCTTTATCCTTTCTCATTGTTCTCTCTGCAACACCACTACCAGATGGTCAGAGATTTTTCACCCTTTCAAAAGCTTTATGTTTTTCCCATCTCATCAAGCATGTCTCAGCCCTGCGTAATTAGCTTAAGGCTTTTCATCCCCCCCCCCCCCCCCCCCCGCCCCCC
>NW_005843006.1:0-63160 GCF_000455745.1 Alligator sinensis
TTCTAAAATTTTTAGGGGCCCCGCAGGCCTGGTGGACCAGATGCGGCCTGTGGACCATATATTGCCCGCCATTGCTCTCACCTCTCTCATTAAGCAAAGGTATTGGTAAGCACCATCATTCTTCAGTTGGCCAGGTATAGGACTTAATAATTTGTTTGGTAGATACTTGATTTTAGTTTGTGTTCAGATCTGTATGCATGGTTCATGGCTTTCCACTTTCTCTGTCCCTCACCAAGCTTAATCCTCTTGCTTCTCAGTTGAAGTGGGTTTTTGCTTCTCATAAAGACTAGTTTCTCACAAGGGCAATGCTACTCCTAACTCCATGATCTACTATTTCCTCCAGTGAGAGAGAGGCCTCCTTGTTCTCTTCAGATTGTCTTGGAGACCCCTTCACACCATCTTATATTGAAATACAGTACTTCAGTGAACACCTGTTCAGAAACACATGGCTGTCTGAATTACCTTTAAATGAAAGGTTTAGGAATCTCTTTCTTTGTTGTGCTGTAAATCAGGGTTGTCCAATTTTAAGTGTCTGGGGCCCTGTGGGGATCATGGGACCCCAGATTGCATGCTGAATGGATGCCCCCTACTGCACCATATACCCACACTTCTCCCAATTGTAGCGTGCATCTTTGTGAGCCCTAACCCCTCTACTGCTGCAATGAACCTCCATTGACTGTTCCTAGTGCTCCCACTAGTGCACCTCTTGCCATGTGTGTGCCTCGTTGTTGTGGTGCACACCTGTGTGGGCACCCTCTGTATGGCATGTGGGCTTGGTCTAACCCTGAGTACCCCATGGCAAGCTGTGCTGTGTTGCACCATCCCCTGGGGTGGACACAGACTGTGGGGTTGATCCTGGAGAGTCTGGCTGCAGATGCAGCCAAGGTGATATGGGGCCCGTTGGCAACAACCTAATCCCTCATGGGCTAGATGCATCCCATGGGCTGCTGGTTGGACAGCCTTGCTGTAAAGTGTCATGTTTCTTCTCCTTTGCAGTCTGAGTACCAGGTGAATCTTAACCCACATTCTTTTAAATTGTAGTAAACTGCTGAAAGAAAAATTATATTTATAGCATCTTCTTAAAAATGGACTCCATACAAGAGATATTCCATTAGAGAAGTTGGTATGGATCCTGAAAAATATTTTATTGCCAGTGACTCAAGTAGTCATTTTTGGTATTGTTACTTTCAATCTAGGACATCCTGGAATAACTAAAAAAATTACTCTAGTCTGGGAGGTCATTCTCAAGGTTTATGTTGAGATACAACAAGTAATTTCTTGTGTCCTGTCTCCTTGTCGTCGTCTTCTTCTTATCCTTTATTTTTTTTAATGGCCATTTGTCATATGATATGCATTATAGTGACCTTTGGATTTGGACATGGTTAATTTAGCCAGGATGATTGGGATTTTTGCCACTGAAGAGGCAGTTGATCAGAAGCTATAAGTTTCTTTTTCGTTTGGAAAATAGTCTGGTGGGGGTGCATCTAGTGGATCCAGTCACTGGTATTCACTGGCACCCATTTGTCCAAAAGAGTCCACAACTACTTTGGCTCCTCCTTGCATACCACAGCCATGAACCTTAGTTTTAAAAAATCAAACCCTTCAACATACCACAGGGGCAGAATAGGGGAGACAAAAATATTGCCAGTGCCTTTGTACCTTTATTTATGGACCAAAACCTGTGTCAAGGTCTCTTGGAACAAATTACTTTTCCAGCAGATTCTGTCTGTATTTTTTATTCCAGGAGATAGAGATTTTCTATAATTTATTACTTTTAGAATGGCAATCTAAACATTTCCATACCTTGTGTAAAATGGCTGATTAACATAATCTCATTTTATTTGGCTGCTTAGATATAGCGCATTACCCTGCATCAGGAAAAATAGGCTAAAATGCTTTTGTTCTTATGATTTTATGAGGCTGTGAGGTCCAGTTGAAGTCTGTTCTTTATGTTTTTCATTCTATCTCTTCTTACAAATCACTACAGAGAGACGTGGGCAAAATTAAATCACGGTCAGTTCAATTACTGGTTCAAACCTGTAACAGAACAGAAGCTCAGTGCATATAAACCAGTTTCAAAAACGCCAGCTGGGGTCTGAGGCCAGGGAGGGAGGTTAAACACCCTCTCCCTTGCTCAAACTTACTGCTGGCTGCAGCTGTGGACTAGAAATCCCAGAGGTACCTGGAAGCAGGTAGAGGAAGTGATGAGCAACCCTGCATAGTCTGCTGCTGTAATTCTGGACTGCAAATCCCAGAGACCTTAGGGGCAGCAGGAAGAGGAAATGAACACACAGCCGGAGAACTGTGCTCTAGGTCCCCCCCGGCATTTGGCCTGAGCCACTGCAGGCATGTGGCTGCATTTTCTGAATCAAAGGCAAATGTCTGTTCACTTCTGTTTCAATTTAATCTGTGTAGTTTAGACTAACTTGCAAAGACTGACTCGATTCAGCCTTGGGCTTTTTGACTGTCTGTACCTAGCCTTTATGACTAAGATGAATTCCTGTGGTAGAAGAGATGAATGTAGGGATTGCAAGTAATCGAAGAGAGCTAGGTAGAACGAACATGTTATTTGTTTCCATTTGAATAATCTGTTGCCATCCATAATTCGTCATCTTTATTTGTGGTCCTTTCACCATTTCATAAATTAACACATTTCTTTTAGACATGGCCTATAGTAATGCTTTGGCTTGTATGTTTATTTATCTATCAGGATGATGGAAATGATGGGGTGAGAGAGGAAACAATGCAGGTAATATTAGCATTCAGTTACTTTAACTATCTGGAGCAAACTCAACTTGATCGACTGTGCCCTGGCAGTCAGTTCTGGCCTTTTGGCTTCTCACCTTTGTACCGAAGGGCACCTATACACATAACAGGTCTCTGCTTGTCAAACAAGCTTTAAAGTGCCCCTACTGCCATTTTCAAGTGTGGGATGCTGAATACAGATGATGCTGCAGGCACTTTAATCAGAGCAACCCTAAGAGACGATGTAATTAAAGTACCCCTCCATCCCACCCTGGAGCACATGTATAGACACCCAGAGTGCCTCTCACCTGCCATGACTTGATTTTATTGAAAATGCAAGTTAGGCCTTAAGTCGCATCAAAGAGGATCAAGTTTGGGTGCCCTTCTCTGGGCCACCCTAGCTCTATCCCCTATAGTTTTGTGAGTTCTATGGCTATGGTCAACTGTCTAGTGGCCTCTTTGGCAGCAACCAGCAGTCCATCATAATGAAATCCCTCAATTTGGGTTCCTCAAACTGCAGTGTGGAACAATGCAGCTTGGATTAGTTTGGGATGAATGCTCAGCCTTGCAGTCATGTTATTGCCTCTTCCTTTTGGACTACTCCTAGAATTTCTATCACCTTCTTCTCCTGCAGAACACTCCAGGTGGCCTCAGTGCCCTGCATTCAATCTAGCCAGGGCACCTTTTCCCATTGGCTTTTCTCTGGATTCAACCCCAACCTGTTGTGGCTCTCCTTGCTCCAGCCCTTCTGGGCTTGCTAAAGTTTCCAGCTCCCAGCGTTGTTTCCCTTACCTCTGAACAGAAAGCTTCTGCTTGGGTCAGAATGATGCCCTCTGCCTCTAGCGCAGATCCACCTCTTCTAGCCTCTTAGCAGATTGCATTAAAGACGCAGTCCCTATTTTTACTCTTTCTAATTCTCCAGTAACAGGAGAGGGTTCTCTGTTACACTTATCTATCTCTTAAGTAAACTTTTCTTCTCCAAGAAGAGTACAAAAGAGTCTTAACTGATATGCACATTTTGAGGTTAAAAGCAAAAATGTATTTCTTCACTATGTTTCAAAAAGGAATGAAATAGCAGAGCAACATTACGAGGCCTCTAGTTACTGAGAGTTCACCAATTTAAAAAAAATTACCACATTTGCTAGCATATCATGAAGTTATTAGCTTAACAATTAAAGTTAAGTTATATGTCAAAAATAAACGAGAGAAATGAACCTTGATGCTTTGCTCTTTCTTCATTGTTCATTTACTTAGAGATTTGTTTTTCTGCTAGGTGTGAATAAGTAATGTTCTAAGGTATTTGAATAAGAAGGAAAGCAACACAACTTCAGAAGCATGAAAGCATCCCTTTTATCTGACATAATATACTCTTACATCATTTACATATGCTGTACAACATCTCAGCAAAAAACCTTACTTGTGTAAACACACAGATTAAAATTCTGTATTGAAAATGAGTTCCCTGTCTGATGCCCAAGTCGGGGGTATTTGTGGTTAAGTCTCATTTTCTCCAGTTAGAAAAGACTTTTCATCTGCCTAGATAATTAGCAGCTAGACAACAGTTGTGTATTGCTCAGTTTCATGTGGTTGTAACTGTAAGTTTGAAACCCCTAAAACATGATTAAGCAAGAAATTGTAATTATTTTCCCTTAACAGTTATTTTAAAGTACAAATTAAGAAAAATGGATATCTTTCTTTTTTTGGAATACTGTATTTTCTTATTATGGGAAGGGTGGAATGTATAATTTCCTATCCCCCTCCCCCCCACTCCTCTGCCAGGCCATTTATGACCTAGCCACAGAGCAGGGACAGAGCCTAATCTTCACCTCACTTACTCTCCCTTTCCTGAGAGAACCTACAGTTGAAACCTGTTCACAGCTGAATTATCAGCGAGTCTTGGCTGCTCAGCCAAAAGTCTGAAACTGTATCTCTTGCTGAAGACTGCACTCCATGGGCAGATCTGAGTCTGAAAGAGCTAAACACATTCTGCAAGCTAGTGAAATGTAAGGAGAAAGGTTTGGAGTAGCTAACCAATTGCTAAAGAAAGGATAGCTTGATTAGTGGAACATCACAATTATTAAAAAAGGAGAAAGGGCTTGTTAGCACCTGTGGAGTGAAGAATAATTATTAGACATCTTGTAGATTCTAATGAGTCATGTTGTCAATTGTTTCCCTTAGTGCTGCCTCAATAGAACTACCACTGCCGCTGCTGGCAGTGACCTGAAGAAGAGTGCATTCCATTCTAAAGCTTCTTTAAGTCTATCCTAATGCAGTTGGTCCAATAGAAGAGATCACCCACAGAAATCCTTGCCTGTCATAAGTATGCTAACTTCTGTTTTATGTGGGAGAAAAATGGGGTTCAGATGGTGGAGTCACACAGTGGGTCACAGTGGGTTCTTGGCAGAGGTAGAAATAAGAACATGTATCTTCTAATTCTCTATCCAGTGCGTTTGTGACTGGGCCATGTTATCTGTCCTCTCCATATTTGGATATTCTTTTTCTTGTTGAATAAAAGAGGACCACCTATGATTTGAAAAGCACTGAATGTAGAATGCATGGCATCATATTACTGCTTAGCTTGTGGCAATCTCTTTTTGGTGTCTCTTCCTTATGGCTCTTCAGAGATCTGAAAGTGTTTCCTGCTGGAGAGAAGCATGCCCTGGGCACAGCTATCCTAGGTTATATGTTCTTTTAGCAAATCTGTATATTATGCAGTAGGAAACTGAAGAAATGAGCTATATTGAACTTTTACCCAGGTAGTTTGACCCTTTTTTAACATGTACTTTAGGATCAGAACCTTGGGACATATCCTTCTGATTCCATGTTTATTGTGGAACTCTTCATGATTTCAGTGCCAAGGCCAGGAATTACTGGCCTCCTGCTGCTGTGCTGTCCTAAGCCTCTCGCCCCTTATAGGAACATATTATTCCTTTTTGTGTAGTACCTGGCTTGGAACTTTTTGGGAGGACTTTTCCTTATTCCATGTTTCTCTTTCTGCCGAAGGACAGGATTTGGCCCTTAGTCTCAGAAATTTGGTCATTTTAAATCCAGAGAGGGGGTAACTCATGGAATAATGTTAGCAATAAGATGAACTTGATAATATCTAAACTAGGCAAACAGTCTCTTATTTACACCAGTGGCAACCTTTGTTGTAGAGACTACTACAGTTTTTTTGTATCGTATGGTTTGTGTGTGATAGAGAGGTAAAACAAACAAAAAAAAAAAAGTGCTTCATGATCGAGTGTGGATCTCAACTGATTAAAAGGTTTATTAACTGTTGGAGTAACACTCATCTTTCTATAAGCAACCTATTAACCTGTTGCTTTTGCTTTGTTCTTACCAAAACTTTTGTGTTGACTTTTAAAGATTGGTATGTGAAGAACGTCAAAACATTGATTTTCAGCTACATGCTGCCTGTCATAGATGAATCAAGGCTGAATGTATATGGTCCAGCATTTTAAATTTTTTCTGTTGTTGATTCTTGCTTTCATGGAGGGCCCTTGGGACAGATGGCCCCCTCGCTGTTGATGGTTCGATTATAGTGATCACCCACAGCTTCAGAGGAGTGCGAAGAAAAGAAATTGCTTTCTTTGTCAAGGTGTTTTCAATTCAATTCTCACCCATTAGCCCTGTTTGGTTAAGTTTTGAATTACACCATCAGGTGACTGATGAGTTGTTGGGGTTTTTTTCCATGGTATTAAAATAGGTCTGCTATAAAATGGAAATGGAAAGCAAAAATAGATTTATACTTATTGATTTGTACAGTGCCCTTTATCTTTATATTGGTTTGATATACTGTGAGCACCCAGGACAAAATGGATGGTGAATCAAGAGTAGCTAGAAAATATTTTTTAAAAGCTAAATTAAGGATTTTAATGTTATAACAAGATGCTCCCAATGTCATCTTATCAGTAAATTTCATGCATTGACTGTAACTAAACATCATTGGTGTTGTTATGCCTAAGCTGTAAATAAAACTTTTTATTTTTTGTTATGATTTTTATTTTTGCTTATTTTATGTAGATATTTGTTGTTATGATTTTAGACCTCTTTATAACTAAGGACCCCACTCCCACAGCCCTCTAATACTCTCCAGTTAAATTCCTAGTGGACTATTATTCATGTCACAAAACTCTGAAATACAATCTGATGTACCTGGCACTCTCACAATCAGAGAGGTTTCAGATTATGTTATTTTAGAGAGTCCCCAGAGTGGGAATTGGCCCGTCAGATCAGGTTTGGGTTGTTAGTATTAAACTAGCTTCCCACATGCTTCCCTGCCATGACCTGTGGGGAAAAAAACAGATGACTTAAGTTTCATATGTACAGAATATAAATCTTGACTGGAAAATTGAGAGCAAGCTAGAGGGGGAGAGAATTTCAAACTGAGTGTTTTTATAATAAAAAACAGTTCCATTGAACTCTCAGTTTCAAGCAGAAACGTAATAATAATCATAATAGCTTGTTTTGCGTTGTCAGCCTAAGACTAAATCGCAGTTACAATTACACATGAGTAGGGACAGTTTCAATCACTGGGAAATAATCCATTGGCTATGATTTCCCACAAAATCCCCCCCCAATATTAAGTTGTTCTACAATTTTCCAGTTCGTACTGTGATACTGAAGACAATGTGGCAAACCCTGAAGCTATCCTCATGTGCTTGAGACTTACTGATTGTGGCAATGGTGGGGCCTCTCCACCAATCAGTGATGAAGGGCAGGGCCATTGGGAAATGCCCATGAAATTGACCCTTCATCTCACCAGCAAACTACTAAAATGGCTTTGTCTCATCATAGCTTAAGCAGGTCCCTACATATGAGTCTGCTTCTCAACTAATGTTTAATAGAAGTAGCCCAGAACCAAGTAGTTTGATTACAAATGTACAGTGATCCCATTCTTCCCACTAGAGCTTCTGTGCTTTGTTTCAGCATCAGCGTAGGTGTCAGTGGGTTTTGATCTGCAAAGCTGATGGAAGCTTAGATACCAGAGATCATAACAAATTAAGCTGGTTTGATTTGAGGATTGTTCAAAAGCTTGTTTTGTTAGACCATGGATTCTCCTGAAGGTATTATGTCTTGGAGCAGATTTATAGTAGATTAATATCCTTAAGGATGGTGAGTAGTAGTAACCATGGCAAGTTTTCACTGCCTCTTGTATTCACAAGAAGTTAGTTTATGTTTGCCTACTGTATCTTGGTACAATATTCATGAATAGTCTAGAAGAGATGTGGAGGATATTTACACTCTCGGTAGAGCTTTCCAAAATATTGTAGGCTGCACATGACAAGATTGATAGCTAGGCCTCTGGGTTTGCTGCCACAGTTGAGAGATATTCAAATGTGAACCTTAGGTAACTCTAAGACGTGGCTAGGGATTCTGATTTGGTGGGTGATAATCAAATAACCTCAACGAATTTTTTTTTGCTTACTGATTTATGGTACATATGGAATGCAGTTATTTTTATTTCCTGGGATAGGAGTACAAGCACTACCTTGTGTATTTCGGCTCTGTGAAAGGAAAGTTGTTGTCTAAATGGATTCATCTCATTTTGGACATTCCAGAAATGTGAGGCATGGGTCCCAATTTAGAGGAAGGCTTTTTATGCAGCTGTTCAACAAAGCCAGGTCACCAAAGAGCTGGGTGATATTCTGCTATATCAGATTTAAGGAGAGTTACTACAATGATCTGGTGAGATTCATTGTAAATAGGACCTGGGAAATGTAGCAATATTTAGAAATGCAACTTTTCTAGCAACATTTAGAAACATCTCTCTGGATATTGTGTTAGTTTAGTTTTTTTCCTTCAAAGTAGCAAAAACATTGTATTTTGGATGTGGTTTAGTTTCTTTCTATACAGAAGCATCAATGTGTTGATTTACTTTTGCTTATTTTATGTAGATATTTTTTATAACATGTGAAGACATGTTTATGCTTTCCAACAGTAGTCTACAGAAGATGGTGAACATTTCTCTCTTGTGCATTCCTCTCTCCCTTTCATTCTAAGACAGTTTAATTTAGAGGACAGTGAATCCATGTAGGAATGATTTTTGAATTCTATATCTGGCTTTCCATCATTTCATGTGACAGCCTATAGATAAATTTGTATTTCTTGAAGGGTAGTAGTGTTGTGAATACTTCCAAGGTGTAACCTTTATTAGATGCCAAAAACTTTTTTCTGATCTTTGCATATGATGGATATATTTTTCACAAAGCAAACATAGCCTAGTCAATACCCATTGGCAGCAAGGGTAGTTAAAACAACAGACCATATCTGATACATTTAGCAGCACAGAAGATATGTTTCTTTCAAATTAACTTAGTAGGTATCATTCAGTAATAATGGAAATAAAGTGAACTTTTGGATCTTTCAGTCTTGCATTAGCAAACCAACAAAATATGGTTTTATCCCAGGAAATGATGTCCCATGTGATATCTTTAAGGGCCTTGAATGTAGCACATTAATTTTGAAAGATAACTACATGCTGTGTCTTTCAAGAGAAGGGTAGGTGGCACAAAGAGTTAGCTTTTCACCTTCATAGAGCTGGATGTAAAACTTGCATTTAGTTATAAGTGTAAATGACTTCAGTAGCCTCATTCTATTCAACCATTATTCACTTCACAAAACCACCTTACAACTTGGCTTATTTAGGAGTCCTTGAACAAGAGAGGTTCAGGACTAGACTAGCCAATCTATTTACTTGAATAAGACTTTGCTTAGTGGCCTTAGGTGATGGGCATTAGTAGAAATGGGTAGGGGAAACTTGAACAGTGTCTGTCTGCCTTCCTGTCCTATGCTTGTCTTTCAGTTCTTGTTTTAGGCCCTTGTTTTCATGAATAGTAAATTCACTAACAAGTGTCAAATGAAAAAGAATAATAAGTAAAATTGCACCTCCATAAGACTGCAGGGTTGTTGCCACAGTTTGTAAGCGCATTCTAATGGTGGAAAAAATAACGGCACTTCAGCTAATGTTGCAGAAAAACCAAGCAGAAGCTGAACTTACTCATTTTATCTGTGTACTTTCTGTGTAATGAACCTTCACCCTGATTAAGTTTTTATCCTAGAGCATGGCTAATAGCACTGTAGGCAAAAAGCCCTTTCTTTATGTCCCTAGTTAGCTGAAATGGACTTACTGCCTTGTCCTTCAATAGTAACAAATTCTTGGGCAAGGGGATTGACCTGTAGTTGTGATTAGAAGACTTGACTCTCTACTCATAAAGCAAAAAGGTTATATTTCTTCTTTTCACTTAGTTTCTTATGTATACACAGAACCTTGACAGAATACTCAAATCCCAGTAGTGCTGGGAGACAAGTTGTATCCCAATAGTGCCATGTATTGAATGATGTGAGGGATTGGATGGAATATTTGCAGGTGATTTCCATATCTTGGATTTACTAAACTGCTTGAGGTGCCATTATGTTTCAATGAAGTAAATTAATAGTTACTTGAGAAGGAATCTACTGTAAACAAGCTGCCAGTGATTCCAGTCAGGGCCTTTAGTGGGCCATGTACACACACATGCACTGTGTCAAATTCAGATCTGGACTGAGTAAGCATAACTCCTATTTAAAGGCAGTGGCATTACTGAGGGATTATTACAGTGGCATAGGTGAGAGTAGATCTTGGCTCAGTGACTTCAGCTGTGAGTTGAATTGAGTTTGTTTACACCAGAGCTAATTTTGGTCTGTAGTTCTTAAGGTATTTTTAAGGTGAATGACTTAAATTGGCAATTTGCTACTTTGTTTTTCCATCCTTTAAAAGCATACAGTTTTGAGCCATCACATGCATATTGGAGTCCTGATATAAAGTTGAATTGTACATATCTGAAAAAGAAAAAAAACCCAATCCCCCCACCAAGTTGCCTTAGTATCCTGAATCTAAGACTACAATTGAGGGAATAGAAACATTCTAACTCAGACACTAAAATACCCTTTAAACGATCTAGAATAGTTTTTGTGCAACTCAAATTATGTCTACACAGCCTCCATGCTACTCCTGAGACTCCTGCTGTGAAGCACACCCTGCTTACTTCCTCTTGCGTGGCATGCACCAATTCCCAGAAATGAGGCAGTGTAGCTAGCAAGGAGAGAGTCCCTGAATACATGCCAAAAAAGTACATCTGAGCTTGAGTGATGCTGGGCATGTATTTAAGGGCTACTTTTGGGTGTCAGTCCTGGAATTTGGCAGATGCTGAGCAGGCATGAGTGGGTGGGTGTTCTGTTCAGCAGCAGTCCCTGATGTATCATGGAAATAAATGGTCTGTAATGTTATAATTTTAAACTTTAGTAACTTCATGACCTGCTGTGACTAGAAACAATTTCCTTTCGCTGTTGAGGAAGAAGGGATTTCCAGTGGTAAGTCCCTTTGTTTTAGTCCTAATTTTTTCTGGACCTGAAACAAGACTAATTTGTGTAAGAAGTGCATGCATCTTGAAGCTTATTACCTATCTCTATTAGAAGAGGAAATATCTAAGTGACCTATAATGGCAGAACATTACTAGAATCAATTTTCCTTTTTATGTTCACTTTGTAGATTTGACAGTATTTAGCATAATCAGTTCCAATGATTATACTGTCAATTTTGGCTTTTAGTTTAGTCTTTCATAAAGCAGAAAATAAGTAAAAAGGGTAGATTTTTCAAAGGTGTAAGTCCTGTTTTAAAAAATGCCATTAACTTTTAGTAAAACTTGGTACAGAAGAAACATTTATATAATAGATTGATCTTTTTTTTATTGCTGTTGTTGGTTTTTTTTTTTAATATATTATTATTTTTAAAGCAGCTGTTTGAAACCAGTGCGCTGATCTAGACAGACATTAGTGCATGGAGGACAAGTGAGGAATCCAAATTTGAAAGATAAATGCAATTTATCATATGACATGTGACTATGTACACTTTGGTATATATATACAGATTTTACAGACAAACTATATTCACATCTACATAAGAGAGAGAATCTTAAATCTTCCTTCCATCCTTATTTGCACCATATCAACTAAACCATCTCCTCTGGGATTACTTTTAATGTACCAGCCTCTTTCAAACGTGTATACTAGGTAGCAAGCTTACAGTATATCACTGTTTATAATAAAGTGTTCTGAATAATTACACTCTGCTTTCTTAACTTTCCCATGGTTATTAAAATTAGATTTAATTTGTACATATGTTTTTATCATTTTTACAAAAGAACTCTCTCTAAAAGTGTGTCTACTTTTTCTACTAAGTTTTCTGTAAAATTGGTATAGTAAGAACAGACTTTTAGCATTCCTGTAAAAGGTTTTTTTTTTAATATTCCTTTGATGAGCCAAAAATGCTCGAGTGCATGATTTGCATAAAAGTATGCTTTCATGTATTTCCTAAAGTGGCACCCTCATTTGCATGTTGTCTTTAATCTGACATATTTTTAAGTGCCAGAAAAGTTAGCAAATGTTGCTTAGTTTTCCTTTTTTTATGAAGTTTTTCTACTCTATTTTTTTCCTTGTTCTTTCTTTTGATTACTGATACCTGGAATGTTCTGTAAGTCCCTTCCCCCTTCTTTCACTCTGCTCTCCTCTTTATCCAAGTACTAGAATATGCTCTGCTTTGATCCTCCAGAACCTAGGAGCCTGACACCACTCCTAAAGTCAGATCTTCCTGACGGCAATGTATCGCATTCCTTAATGCACCCTTAGCACTTAATGTGTGACACTATTAACAAGGAAATTTAAATCTGCTATGCAGGAGTTTTCTTTCCAACAGTAATTCTGTAATTAAAAAAAAAGTTAATACAGTTTTATTTTCATATTATTTTATCTATGAAAATATTTGTTATGGTTGTTCTTATTTTTTATTTTGTTTTTAAGTAACTGTCACAACAGGAAAATATTACAGAGGAGTGCAACCCTTCTAAAACTTGATTTAAGGAACTCTGCACTAAGATAAACATTTGTACTAACAAAACCAAGATTATTGTTAAGATTTAAGTAGGTGAATTATTGAGAGTGGGTTTCAGTTTAGCATTATGTTCTTCAATGTATTTATTTATTCTTTTAAAAAGGTGGGACTCTCTGGAATAAACTTTCACCCTCCAGCCAGGGATCATATTCTCAGTTGGTTCTCTCCAACGTAGAAATCTGCCCAAAGCAGAGAGCATTGCCTTGAAATAGTCTTTGAAGGTGAATTTATAGTTTGTATTGACCTTCCAGTTTAAGAATATATGCTAATTGGATTATCTGATTTTTTTTTTTTTGACAGTGAGCCAATGGTTTTTGCATAATATTTATCTCCTACTGAAGTTTCTGAAAAATTGTATCCAATATGTTGTACCCAAACTTTTCAGTTGTTTTTTGTTTGTTTGTTTGGGGTGAGAGGGGAAATATATTCCTTAACATACACTATTTTTAAGATATGCTGTGGGATAAAGTATCATATATTTTCTATTTGTCTTTTTTGTTACATATATCCATAGAAGAAGTTAAAATTTTGTAAAGGATTTTTTTTCTCAACAAGTACTACAAGCATGTGCTTCTGAGCTTCTACTATAAAAAAATATATATTTGTGAGAAACTAAGGGCATTTTTACCCGTGCGTCTTGTACATCAGTGTCCCTGCACTTCAAAACGGAGGCGGGGCAATTTATCTAAAGCTTGTTGAGTGGCCCCTGCTGCCATTCTGAAGCACAGGGATGCTGATACACAAGGTGTGGAGGCTGCTTGGAGCGTGGTAATTATCACGCTCCAGCAGACTTGATTAATCAAGTCTGCTCCGACGTGCTATATTTACAGTGTGTTGGAGCAGCCTCCCAGCATGTCTACAGGCATTTTAAGATTTTTCTCCCTTCCTCTCTTTTAATCTATGTTAGTTCTTAAGTGGGATGCTGCATCACCCTGGGGTATCACAATATCCTTTTAAGGTTGCTGTGGGGTGCCGCAGAATATTAGCATGTTAGGTGGATAAACACCTGTTCACAAGATGAACCCAGAGATTTCCAATAGGAATTTATAGCGTCAAAAACATTCTGATCTGTTGTGGTCTTTCTGTGTTCTTTTCAACAGAGGAATTGTTCTATTATTTTTCTGTAGTTGAAAAATGAGTAACATTAAGTTTTGAAATTAGGTGATGCAAAATTCAGAAATGTTATTGGGGGTGCTTTGAGTATAAAAAAGTTGAGATGCACTGGTCTGTATCATATATTTTCATCTTTGTATCTTTGCTACACTGAGCACAAACTGGGAACAGGGGCTTGAATTAAAAATGTTGAACCAGTTACCAAGTGTTGCATGAAGGTTCAGCTCGATACATTTGTATTCAGTATATAGTGTGACTGAGGGAAAAGTACAGCAACTGGTGAAGTTCTACCTCTCTTGATTTGTATTCCTGTTACTCTCTTAATTTCCTGTTGTTTTAAGATGAAACTAACACGTCATTCTTTCTGCAGCTCAAACCATAAGTTTTCACATGTTAAACTATCCTTTTAACTACTGGTACACATCCCTGTGCAACTTCTCTTTAAGCCTATAGGCCATAATACTACATGCTACTTCCTGTGTGGTTGTCTTCCATATCCAAGTAAATGTGAATTCTGTGTGCCTTGCTCTCCCTCAAGGGGCCTCTCCATGGTAGCCATTTTGTGATATATTACGAGGCTCTTTTGTCGTGGTTCCTAACTTTTATTGACTTAAGGCACCCCACAATAGGCTTGAGGCATACTTTGAAAAAATGCTAGCCCTTGGCTTTCACTTATTTTTTGAGTCTGGACAAATAATAGAGCAATTCTTCAGTTGCAAAGAGTCCGAAAGACCATAACAGGTCAGAATGTTTTTGACCCTATGGATTCGTGTTGGAACTCTCTGGATTTATCATGTGAATCGTGTAGGTATTTGCATACCTAACAGTGCTAATATTGTGCAGCTGGCTGCAGCATCCTTAAAGGACTGTACTGCTCTTAAGGTTAGTGCACTACCTTGGTTGGGAATCCCTGCTCTAAAGCATTGAGGAGTGCATGTTCTCTTGTCTTTAGCAACCCTTTTCTCCTCCCTGTCCTCTCTTATAGCCCTGTAAGAGTAACCATTGTGGAGAGGGCCTTGTGTGAGCCCGCTTCTCTTGGTCAGATTTTATCATTTGTGGATAAAGTTATAAACAGAAGTGTATAGAAAAATTGTTAAGAAGTTTCAACATGTATGTTAGGTATAAAACTGTAGACCAGTGACGCTGAACCTTCTGGCCCCATGGGCTTAATGAGTGGTGTGGAATTAGTCTGTGGGCCAGATCCCATGCATGGGGCTGGATCCTCTGTGCAGGGTTGGTTCCTGGACCTAATCTAGCATGGACTCTGTGTGCAGGTTGGTCCATAGATGCCATCTGGCACGCATCTGTGTGCATCAGCCCAGTGCCATACATTCCACAGAGGCGAGCCCAGTCTGGCCCTGTGTGCTGGATCCAGCCAGCATGATCTGGCCGGATTTGAAAGATATAGATTTAAAAGACTAATGAATAAACTGTATACAATGCTGAATGGTAATGAAACGGTTGTGTCATAACATAGGAAAGAACTGTGAAAAGCAGATTTCCTGGTGCCAGAGAAAATGATGCCTAGACAAGCATTATGTGCTGTGCCCATGCAGTCATACCTACTTATCTGTGGAGTGATTTCTTGTGGAAGTGATAGCAGACTGTTTCTTTAAACCAGTATTAATCATGAAAATGAATTGAAGCAGTCCCATCCTCAGCTGGAAAGGATGTGGGCAAGTTAGTCACAGTAAACTTTCCCTTTGGAGATTGCTTTGCCCTCCTCCCTGTGTAGATCAGGAACTGATTTTCTGTGGCTTTAAAACAAGAAGGGGACATTCAGTGAAATCAAGGGGTGACCAATCCAAATAAATAAAGCAAAGCCCTCTCTATATCCTGATTTAAAAAAACCCCTGTGAATCCATGGCAACAAGAAGTTATTAAGTTAAAAAATATTAGCCACCCCCAAAAAGGGATCTGACCTTTCCATTAAGGCTTTCTAAGTAGCTATAATTATGAAAAAATTAAACCTCATGTGTCAGGATTTAAGACTGTTTTTCATGTTTAGACACTCTTTGTGGCTAGGGACAGACATTCAAAAAGCCTAAACCTGAATTAATTCAATCTTTGCAGGTTAGTTGAATCTGGCTTGGCTGAACTGGTTTGTAACTGAACAGACATTCTCTCTGGACTGAGGAACTTCAGGCACATGCCTAGAGTGGCTCAGGTTGGAAGCTTGGGGGCACTAGAACAGCCCTCCCTTCCCTTACACACTGCTGAGCTGAAGGGGGATGTGGCCAGGCCCCAGCAGGACCTCTGATTAGGGAGGTCTGCATATATCATCCCAGGCTTTTCCCTGCTGGCTGCTCAAGGGGTGGGAGTGTTCCAGCCTTCTGAGGCAAGAGCGGGCATGCAGTGTATGCATCTGTTGATGATATGGAGCTTTTCAATCTCCCTCCCTGCTTTGTCATACTGTCTGCAGCAAACTGGCAGGCAAGCAAGCCATCAGGGAGCTGATAAGTGTTTATCACCTCGTTAGTAGAACAATAGCCTCTCTTCATTAGTTCAATCTCTTCATAAACAGTTTACCAGCTGACCTATTGATTAGCTCCAAAAAGCCCTAAGCAGTGACTGTTCTGTCTGCCTGTCCCAGTGAAATTGGAGACGCACACACAGACACCTCTTGGCATTAGCTAGAATACCACATGCCCAGGGTCCATGGGACTGGGGTCTGTGCTGTGGGAGATTCGAGGGAGGGAGGGGGTGGATCCCTGCTTGAGCAGCGACAGTGGAGTGATAGGGCAGGGGGAAGCCAGGCAGACCCTGCTGTACCTGCAGTTTCTACCGGAACTCCAGCCAGGGAGTGGAGGGGTAGGGCCAGTCTTGCTGAGGAGCAGAAAACCCTGCCCAGCACAGAGAACATGTTGGGATGCTGAAGGAGTCTGGTTATCTTAATCCAGGAAGGGGTCTGGGACAGACATTGCATAATCCATGAGCCAGATCTATTAAGTCTGATATTACATTCAACCAGGTTTATCTCAAACCAGTTTCAGCCATTTTCAATGATTTATGTGCACTGGTTTATGTGCACTGAACATCTGTTCTTTTACAGGTTTAAACCAGTTTCTGATCACTTAAACCAGTTTGTGTGTAATGTCAGTCCCTAGCCTGTATGCCCAGTAGTGAAGTGGAATCCAAGATTTCAAGTGGAATTAGTTCATTGTTAATGTTATACAGGATATTACATGGTAAAATAACAGATTATTAACAGACTGTTAATTCATTCAACTTTTCCATAACACATCACTTTATACTACTTTGCTTAGTTAACAACAAATAAATGAAGAAAAACTTGACATTTTACTCCAGTTTTGTATCTCGTATCTTCTGAAAAAGCCATGCTAGTTTTGTGTTTTCCTTTAGCTATGACAAGCAGCCCCTGATTACAGTGTTTGGAGTATTCTTTGCAAGCCCCATCTCAGCCTGCTAAGCTTTCTTGAAATCCTTTATGGTTCTGTTGTGCAGTGAGCATAACAGGACCTTTGGTATTCTTCCCTTAGAGCTGGTCCCTGGACTGGTGTTGGTATTAGTGCTAAAGTTGTCAGTTGCTTAACTGACTTTGCATTTACTTTAAAATTAAAGTCACATCCCACCGTGAGGACAATACTAAAAATAATAGGAGAAGAATCCTCTGCAAGTAAAGTGGCCAAATCTGTTACTTTCTGGAGTACTGTGAAATAAAGAGAACAGAGGGGTTCTCTAATGTCTGTGGGGGGCCCCTGCTGTGCCTGTATCAGAGGTTTTCATGGTTATTTATATGGATCGCTTATAATATTTTCCTTGTGCACTGCTTTAGGTGTGGATTAGTATGTTGTACTTCAGAATTATGAAAAGGATGGTATGGCATCCTCAAACCTCACTACAGGGCTGCATTTTTCCCATCTGACAGTATTGTATAACTCCCATCTGCATTTTTCCCATCTGACAGTGTTCACAGTGTTCTCAGAATCTGCATTACCTTATCTATCACTCAGTGAACACATCACTATCTTTAATCTGCCAGATTGTGTAAAAAATCTGTAGGTTCATTATCTTTATCACTTAGTTCAAAAACAAACAAAGAAAAAAATCCTTAAGATCTCTAAACCTAATCCATTTTGGAACATTGAAAAACTTTATCTAATACTCCTGAAAACTAGCTTGCTCTCGAGACAAATTAGTAGATTTATGTAGTATGTCAATTTTATGCCTTTCACTTAAAGAATTAAAAAAGAAAACTGGCAACCTCAAGCTCTAAGTCACAGTCTAGAGCTCCGCTATTCCCTTTCTTCTTGTTCTCAGTTTTTATTATACCTCAAAAAAATACCCACATTTTTCTGAAGAAGCATTACACAGTGCTCTATCAAATGTCTCCCTTGTCCTTCAGCGACTTCCTGTATTACGTTACCTAGAGGAAGAGTCTCTCCCTATTCACTTCTGTCACCTATTGTACATGCAAGCAGCTGTAAAATACTGCCAAGCAAGGTTTTAAGCCTCAACCATCCTTGCCATGTTATGTTCTGAAAAAACGAGGGTTGCTTGTTAGTGAGGTTATAAAAGCTGGTTCCTTGTATTATGTTCTCCACAAATCTTTTAAATCAGGGGTGCTCAACTCCAGCCTGTGGGCCAGATCCAGCTCACGGCAAACCATCGTCTGGCCTGCAGGGCTCCCCATAGCTAGGGACAAACATCACTCATAAACCAGTTTACATGATCAGCAACTTGTTTAAACCTTTAACAGAACAGATGTTTAGTGCACATAAACCAGTTTGAAAATGGCTGAAACCGGTTTGAGATAAACCAGGTTGAATGTAGTATCAGACTTAACTGATTTGGGTCAAACCAGTTTATGCAATGTCTGTCCTAGACCCTTTGCTGGTTTAAGACTCCCCCAGCATCCCAGCATGTTTTCTGGGCTGGGCGGGACTGTCTTCTCCACAGCAGGGCTGGCTCCTCCCCTCTGATCCCTGGCTGGAGCTCTGGCAGAGACTTGCAGGCACAGAACGTCTGCCTGGCTTCTCCTTGCTAAGCAGAGATTATTCCCCCCGCCCCTCTGCCTTACTCAGACACCTCAGCATTAACTAGCAGACCACACTCTGGCTACAGTCTGTACTGTGGGACACAATGAAGGCAGACAAGCTATTTGGAGCTAATCAACAGGTAGCTTAATGTCCTTCCTTGGAAAAGCTGTTTAAGAAGAGCTTGGAGAGAGGCTTTGTTTTCTTAATGGACTGATAAACACTGAGTTAGAGGTGATAAACATTCCCTTCTGGGCTGCTCAGGAGCTTGGAAGGTGGGGGATAATCGTAGCATCTTGCTGGGGCCTGGCTATGCTCTCCTCAGCTCAGCTCTGTGAAGTGGCGGGAGGGCTTCTCTAGTGCCCCCCAGCTTCTAGCTTGAGCCACTGCAGGCATGTGCCTGCATTTCTAGAATGAAAAGGGAATGTCTATCCACTGCCAAATCGGTTCAAGCTTTGCAGGTTAAACTAATCTGCAAAGATTGAATCAATTGAGGCTCAGGCTTTTTAAATGTCTGTCCCTAGCCCATGAGTCCAGAAATTTGGGGTGGGGAAGCAATAGCATTACTTCTGTCTGCCAGGTTCCCAGATAAATTGATGGCCCTGGGCCCTGTGCGTTGCATTGGACAGCTGATCCCAGTGTGCAGGGCCCTCATCTAGCTGAGAGAACCAAAAATTTGAGCACCACTGTTCTAAAAAAGTGGTTGAAATGAGTCTTTACATTACTCAAGGAGAGTGCGTTCTGAGCAATTACCAACCATTCTTGCCCTTTCTTCCATTCTTGCTCTTTTCCCAATAGCATTTATATTTTGTGCTTCACTGGTAAACAGCAGATTGAAAACTAACATGGAACATTGGTCTCCCAAGTGATCATGTACAAAAAATACTGATTCCATTTCTTAAAACACATCTTTTAAAGCTGTTTGATGCCTGTTGCATAGCCTCCAACCTGTGTTTAGTTACATAAGGACCCTGACCATTTTCCCAGTATTCTCTGAAAATTTGTGCTTCTGTGGTCAACGAAGGAGTGCCACTTATGGCACTGAAAAAACATTGCTCTTTTTTGGGTTTGGACAGGTATCACGTGATGTGTTCCAGAAGCTTAGAAGCGTTTCGGAAGGTGAACCATATAAGGCGTCCAGCCATACATGCTCTTTGAAGTGCTCTGAAAATGGAGGAAGCACTCCAAAATAGTACATGCTAGAATATGACTGTAAATAGATGTCTCATTTGTTGTGGCCCTGATTGCTTTGGGGTTTGACCCAGATCAAAAGAGGTGCAGCCCTTTCATTTATGCAAATTACCCTTCCAAACTGTACTATTGCTTTTCTGCTAGCCAGGAGCATACAGCCTGGCCAGCTTGTCCAGTGTAAATTTATCATTTAAACTACTTTATATGGCCTTAAGAGAGCTCTGCTTGAAGCTACTGAATGACATATCTACCACAGTACATAGATAGTTACTTTAATTATTTGCGTTTCAGCTAAGCAACTTACAAGACATATAAAATAGCTGACTCTGTTAACATAAACCTTAACATTTGTTTAAGGTCTTTAAACATTTGTAAAGATGTGGAATTTACTTTTGTGATATACAGACATATAGAAGTTTGAATGACTAGGGCTTAATTGAGTGGGCTTCTATTGTCTGAATTGCTGTTCTTTTTTCTTTACTTTGCATGAATGCAGCATTTCTCCCCCTTATTATTCTTGAGGTCTCCATGTCACTTCATACGATATTTATTTCTGAAGCATAAGGAAGAAATCAGCTCTTTTTAAAAATGTGCCTTCGGTATAGTTCAGCCTACTGCTACAAGTGAGATTTTTTTTCAACATGAGCAGCCAACAGTTTTCAGAATGTAGTTCAATGCTGTAAACATTTTCATGGTGGATGTGATAGTTAACGGGAATATTTTAAAATATAATTTTGTAATGACTTTACAGTGTCCAACCTAAAACAAATACATTGTTTCCCATCAATTACTTGTTAAAATCAAGTTTGGAACTCATTTAAAAAAAACAAAACACAGTGTCTAGTAAGGTTTAAAATGAAACATTTTTCTACTAGCTAGAGTATTATCATAGCAGATTTTTCTTGTCAAAATTTTCTGTACATAATCGGATTATGACAATCAGCTAAATGCGTTTTTCCCCAGCCTACACTATTGCTCAAGTTACACTGAACTAAAAGTGTCACTCCAGGAAAATGTTCATATAAATTAATAACATTCTATTCAGTGTAAAGAATGATTACTCATCCTTAAACTGGAGTTTTTATCTTGTAATTTACTGCAAGCTCTTATGAACTGTTTTCTCATAGTATGTATATGAAGCATGTTATCAAATCTTAAGTCTTTCCCCTCCTAATCGGATGTTTAACATTTTGAATTGTAAAATATTGTTGATGTGTCACTGAGCATGTACTTTCATAAGAAGTATCTACCCCATTCAGTAAACATGAAAGGAAGCCACATATATACATACATATATGTATGTATGGAAGAGAGAGAGTGAGTGTGTGTTCACAATTTAGGGATTTTTGTCATCAGTACATGCACTGAAAATTGAGACAGGATATGTTCTAAGATGTCTGTTGGAAGTAGAAAACTAAGAAAAACTCAGTGTTTCAGCCAACTATGGCAACAGCTATTTCTGCGAGTGATTCTCATCCTCTCACCCATAAAATCAGCATAAAATTGACCTAACATTGCCAGATCAGATGAGGTATCTGGAAAGTAATCCTCAGGGAAAAGAAAATTCGGTCTTTGTGAATCTGAAGATAAAGTGCATGAAGTTGGAGAATCGGATTATACTTTCTCTTTTTATTTCAAAATGCAGTGCTCTTTTGTTTCTTCCTCTGCAGCACTTGTGAGAAGTTGCCACAAAGATGTGTCAAATGCAGTGTAATTCCAAAAGCAGAAACATACATAATCTTTTTTTGAAAACAGTGATTCAGATGATTATCATAAAATGCAGATAGAGAAGTTTTTTGGCTGTTGCTGTTTAGTTTCAGCGAAGCAAGTAAAACAGAGGAAAAACTAGTAAAGTTTCTACCAAGGAACAAGTAATATAGGGTTTCTGTTAAGAAATAACTACTACAAATGTCTATAAAAACAGTGAGCTGAAGAGTAGTAGTTATAATCTTGGAAAGCCCAGTTTGGAACAGTGGAGAAGGCTGAGAGATGTAGGTTTTTTCTTGTTTCGGAGGGTGGAGTGCTGGGTGTTTTGGTTTAAAGTGAGATGGAGATGTTTTCTTATTCATCTGTTTTTTGTTTTCAAGAGTCCAATGATATACTGTTGCTGGTTTGGACTATATCATTTTAATTACGTCACTACACTTAAAGCTCATGGATAAGCATACTTATTTCATTTTGTGTTTTTTAAATTGAAATAAAAACAGAAAAAAATCAAGCTGCAGTATGCCTGTAGTTCACTAAATTATAATCCAGTGATTGTGGTTCACTTAGTTGTTGGAACTTGTTGATGAAAATAAAATAGACAGGACAGTGGTATAAAATTAATTTAAAGTAACAAGAGAGAGAGACAAATATTCTAATCTGTAGTTGTAAGATTAATTAGGTGAAAGCTTGAAAAGTTTCATGGATTTGTAGCTTGCTAGATGTGGGATATTGTGCCATAGTGCCATTTAAATCCATTGTTACATTATTTTCCAGAGGTGAATGGGTCATCCTTTAGTGACTAAAGGAAAATAGCAGTTAATAAATAATAAAGATCTACTTTTTGCTTTATTCCTAGTAGAATGGTTTCTGACGAATAATTTAAGAACTGTAAATACAGTTTGGCAGGATGAAATATGATTTTTCAATAGGTACAGATTTTACTATTATGACAAAACTTCTATTCAGAGAGATACTGTTTATTTCTTTGAAAGTGTAAAGATGTGCATACGGTTGAGGGTTGTACTTACTAATAGCAAAAATAAATCCAATTTTAATTTGAATTTAGAAAGTTATTAACCAGCTTTATTTTTAAAATGGAAAGTGCTGGGAAATAAACTTGAATCGGGCTGCTTAAGCGTTACTGTAATGCAAAGGGTAAAACAGAGAAAACCCAATAGCTTTTTCTTATGTTATTGAGGATGCTATAAAATATTCAGTATGCCAAACATTACCAAGATAGCTTAGTCCTGTTCAGTGACGTTAAGACTTCTGGAAGGCACTTGGATACTCCCGTGATGAGAGCAGTGTGAAAGCCTGTATAGATTAGAACTATGGGCTTCTGGGTGGAATTGAAGTTTTTTTTCTGAACTTTAAGCCCCAGATGGCTTGAGAATGAAACTGCCTTGGGTGTGAATGGGATTGAGCTCATTGAATAGGTGGAAGTCTCAGAGTATGAGATTCCTTCATTTTTTAAACTTTGCTTTCTCGTCAACTCCCTTGGTTTGCTGGAGCACAGGTTCATAGCAGTGGCCATCATTTTCCCAGGAGCGGGTTGATAGGCAAGACTCTTTATTATAGTTTAAATATTAAAGTGGATAACTGCAACATTATTGATAAAGGCAAAATGCAAGGTGTTTTTTTTGGTGGTGTGTTTTATTGGATGAATTGATTTGGAGGAACAAGGTTGTCATCTCAAAGTTTTATACAGTTGGCCCAATAAATGATATCACTAAAAAAAAACCCTTACTTCTCGCATCTTTCCTGCACTACCACAACACTCCAACCCTACTATTTCCCTTTGACCACTCCAGTTACGTATAGGTGACTTTTTTTATTACTTTATATAAATATGTGGCCTGGTGCAGTATGGGTCTTGAACCCTCTAGCCTTAACTTGAATCCTATAGCCTTAACTGGCCATCAACATCTTCCTGTATGTTCCAAGGTTGTCAATTATTTACAGATCTGGTGGTATTATGGAAGTTTTTGTAGAATTTTGGAGACCAGGTTAGAAACATGAGATTGAATGTATTTTTTTATGTTAGAATAATAATAATAAGCAGAATATGTCATAAACCATAGGCTGGGGCCTTCCCCTGCTCTACCCTCATTGTTGCTTGTGGTCAAGGTGCCTTCCATTGCTCTACCCTCATTGTTGCTTGTGGTCAAGAAAAAAATATTTTCTCTCTTTCCTTTTGTTTGTTTAGCTAACTCACTCGCAAAAGCTCAGTAATAAATATTGGATGAGTGTCCAATATAAATATTCTGTGTCGCATGTGAATAGCTGTATTCACAGCTCTTCAAAATCAAAAAGTGGGCATCTGAATATTCTTGGAAAAGTGGGCCTGTCTATTATTGGATTTAAGAGTGGATTTTTTTTGTGAACATATCTACAAATTCTTTTTTTCCATAGTTTTCCATAGTGATTTATATAGATTGGAATGGTGTGTATTTCATTCTGATTCTGCTTTAGAGACCTCAGGGCAGTGGCAGAGACACGGCTTGGAACTATTTATAGGGAAAATTAACTGAGAAGATTCAAAGAGCTCTAAAAAGGGAAAAGAGCACAGGACTAGGAGGAGTCTCTGGGGTCATGGAATCCAGTCCTCTGCATTACCAGGCATGTAGTTACCCAAGGAGTCCCCAATATCATTATTTCAAACAGTCACGACTATAAATCACAGTATTAGAAACACCAAGAACACCCTAAAGCAAGAGTCAGCAAACCTGGCATGTATGCCAGAGCATGGCATATGAGACCATTTTGTTCAGCATGCCACATCTGGCCTGGGCTGTGGGCAGCTGCCTCTGGCCACAGAGCCTGGGATGCTTGCAGCAGGTGGCAGGGAGGCTACAAGCCCTGCTGCAAGCAGCCTGGGCTTTGTGGCAGGCAGCAGCTGTCCAGAGCCTGGACTGGCTGTGGCAGGCAGCCAGGAGGCTGCAACTGGTGTATCAGGGTCTGGAGACCCAGCCTAGCTCCGTGGCGGTGGTGGCTGCACATGTGCCTTGGGACAGACATCAGAGAAGGGGCCTGGGGCAATGCAGCTGGCGCTCTTCACTCTTCTCTTTTGCCTGTGTGGGAGGCACCAGCTGCATCAGCAGCAGCAATTCTGGCTCTGGCTCCCAGGACTGCAGCCAGTGATGGAGTGTGGTGGGGGTTGAGGCTTTTAGCAGGGTGAATGCCTAACTCTCACCCCTGCCCTCCTCTCTCTCTGCCCTAGGTCCTGCTGCAGGTGCTGCTCTGTGCTGGGCTTCTGGCACCTACCAGAAGGCTAGGAAGGCATGTGCTTATATGTGCCTCTGTGCGTGTGTGCGCCTGCATGCATTCTTGCAGGGGTGGGCAGGTGGGAGACAGGTATCATTGGGTTCTGGCCCCGGTACAGTCCTTGCCCCTGGGGGCTAGGAGCGAGTTGTATGCCCCATTCCCAACTGTCCCTGATCACATGCACATGTACGCACACACGCACACCCTCCCCACCTCCAGCAGGGCTGAGGGGCACAGACTCCACACCTGGAGGTACAGGGCAGCAGGAGCCTTCCCCTGCCCTGCTTGGTGGTCCCACTCCTGAGTGGAGGGGTGGCTGTTTCCCTTGCACACAACTCTGGGTCTTGCTGCCATGCCCTGCTCCCTTCCTGGCTCTCTTGCAATTCCCCCCTGCAGCCCAAGTTCCAGTACAAAAGGGATGGGAGAAGCCTGGAGCTTTTTTGGCAAGACAGACCTGGGAGCAACAGCATCAGAGAGGAAAAGGAGGGAAGAAACAGCTTGTATCGCTCCAGAACAGGAGTCCCTCCAACTGCCCTGGCTTGTTGCTAGTGGCAGCTGCACGCGCGCCTGTGGGAAGACAGCAGAGAAGGGTCTGGGGGCAATGCATCCCTGACCCCTTCCCCACCATGCTCCCCAAGGCGCACACGTGTGCCTTGGGGAGCATGGTGGGGAAGGGGCCTGGGTTACATTGCCACAACGAGGATCGGCCACCTTGTGTCTCCCCTGCCACCTGCTGCTGGCACGCCAACATCTTCCAAGTCGAGGTTGCGGGGTATTTTGGCACTTAGCCCAAAAAATGTTGCTGAACCCTGCCCTAAAGCATGACATACATAAAAGTAGAAGAAATACAATCACTGCTAATATCCTGAAATGACAGGATGGTATTTGGCTAACTTAAGTAGTGAAGAAAGCGATGGTTGGGAGCCTTTGGAGTGGTCAGACATTGCCAGCCAGGCACTGATGCAAGAAATGGAGCTCTGAGCATGTTCCAGTAATCTTAACTATGGAGAAGGTCAGAATCTCAGCAGGTGTGAGGGGTTTCTTGGATCTTACTTGTGAGATTTCCAATCTGTCATGTTGCCCTCTGGTATTTAGGCTTTTGGTTCACAGTCTCATAGTTGGTTCAAATATTTTGTTCCAAACCCAGTCTTAGAGCATACTGGTAGGGCAGAGAGAATTTTGGTCCTAATCCTAGAACTGGTGTTGATTCACTTGCTGACTTTGGCAAAACATTTGTGCTTTTATTTCCTCATCTCTAAAACATGGTAGTATTTGCCATGTCTGCCTCATGTGGGTATCATATAGCTTAATTAATGTTTGTGACTAAACTTTGGTATCATAGATTATCAACTGTATCTCATTGCGAGGTTTAACGACTTAAAGGGGTAAGGAGTTGTTTGACCCTGTTTTGATATGAAAGTTAGGAGTTTTATAATGTTTGTTTTAGACAAGTATGTGAAATACTTAGTTTTCTATTTTGTAGTTTAAGTAGTTGTGATAACTAAAATAATCTATTTATTTTATTTAATTAGCAGTGTAGAAAAGATTAAAGTTGTAAGAAAAAAGAAATTGCTGATTTTTGAAAGAGCCAGAAAGGAAAAATATTAAAAATATTAAAATAGAAAATCAGGAGTTACTGAAAATTCTGTTTGCTGTAGGTAGATTTTAACTTTTCATTTTATCAGCAGTAGTCGCATTGCCTGTGTTGCATGGATTGTAAAATGGCTTTTGTCACTCAATGCTTTAACTGAACTGAAAATTTGAATATTAGATTGATTCCTTAACAATGCAAACAAACAAACAAACAAAAAATGGAAGTATGCAAAGGTTAAAAAGAAAACTTAAATGTGAAAATATTTGAGTATGTTGTAACTTACTGTTTTTATGTAAAAACACATATGTGGTTTCATAAATATGAAATAAGAGACTTTTTAATAATCCAGTATCTTCCTTTAGTTTTGAGAAACATTTTTATACTTGCCTGAAAGCTTGAAGCTAAGCTGACCCTCTCTTTAATATTAATGTACTCTGACTGTAATACTGTGTTCCTTTGCCTCTGATTAATGCTGTCTGTCAATTATTTACAGATCCAGTGGTACTATGGAAGTTCCCGGAGGACTTTGGAGACCAGGTTGGAAACATGAGATTGAACTTTTTTTATGTTAGAATAATAATAAAAACGCCCTCCTATTCAACTGTAGAAAGGCAGATGCTAATGATATCAGTGAGGAAGTCTTCACCAATTGATGGATTGGTAATTAGAATGTATTTTGTGACAGGAATATGCAATAGTAGTTTTGAAGAAATATTCAGCATACAGCATTATTCTTCATTGATTTCATATTTGTAATTTTTTTTAAAATAATGCATTTTATGAGGTTTTCTTAAAAATGTAATTAGCTTTTATGATGGTTAAGCTTTAAAACAAGATGCATTTTTAAACACAGCTTTATAATTAATTTTAGTTAAGAATTTTTGTAGTAAATCCAAACCTTAAACAGCGTGACATCTACTTTTAGAACCAGAACCTTTATGAATTATGTTGCCAACATAGTTTGTGGCTTAAATTTTATATTGCTTTAGAAATGTATTACAGTAGTTCTTTGCTTTGTAAAACAAATGTTTTGCACATAACAGATGATGGGATAAACCTGCTGACTATGCAGACATCGAAGCACTATTTTTTTTTACTATAATTTATTCTCATAGGTAAGCTTAGTCCATTATATTTAAAGGAATATGTCAGTACTTAATACATGAATAATAAGTTTATTTAATTAGTTATTCTGTTTTAGATAGAATATTTTATTTTTAAGTGTCCTGGTATATTTTGCTTTTGTTTAGGTCTGTTATTCTTCCAAAACCATTTTATATGTATAAAGGGAATTTAAATAATCACATTTCATAGAAAAAATTAGAATGAACACCTTGTTTTGCTCTCTTATATATCCACATTGAGTCAAATTAGTTCTTCATCCATAGTGTCACCCCAGTAGATACTTGGAAATATTCTTGTAAATCTTGTTAAATTAGAGAAATGGGTTGAAATCAATAATGCAAGATTCTATAAAGATAGGTGTACGGTGACTTATGATTAAGGGCATATGTATACACATACAAAATGTGGGATATCTGGCTAGGGAGTAGTAATAGTGAAAAAGTTCTGCAGCTTCTAAGGTCATAATAAATGGAATATGAACAAAGTGTTCCATGATTTCTTCGTAACCATACATCCTGCAAGTTTTGATAATATTTTTCTTAGGTAAGAATAGTTGTCTCCATTCTAATTTAAATTCTGATGTTTTAAGGAGAGGTCACTCAAAGTGGGTCAAAAATTATGTGTGAAAGGGCTCTTAATTAGTATGTTAAAGGTTACTCAGTGAGCAGCTGCTGGTAAAATATGATTAGCAGAGGAGGCCCACTGAAGAGTAGGTGGTAACACGCAGAGATGCGATGGCTATAGCTAATCTACAAAGCAAAAGCAAAAGTAACTTCCAGTGTTCATTTTGGCTCATTTTCCCCGAAATGTGGGGAAATGAGTATTTTGCGTAAAAGACCTGAAATGGAAAAATGTCAGTTTTCATACGAAAAAGCCAAGTTTTAGTCTTCTTTCATGCAAAGTCTGAAACTGTGAGTGGAATACTGGGACTATAAAGAATAAATAATATTAAAAAATCATTGGAAACATTAAACTCAGTGAAGTGGATCAAGCCCCAGGGACTTGGAGCGTGTGTATATTGTCTCCTGCTGCTCAGCACCACCCTTGAAAATGAAGCTTTCACCAGTCTCTCCTTTTATATGCTGGCCCAAGTCCAGCAATTAAGCATAATAGACCATTTAGAGTGGACCTGAGCACATACTGCAATGACCAGAAACAGCCTGTGGATACTTGAACTGAGTGGGGCCAGCTCAGTTTGTCTGATTACCTCTACAAACTCATATTGATGTAGATACAGCAAATAATCAGAAAATACTATATTGTGGATTTGTAGTTTGAACATATATGCCAGCACTTTTAATGTATAAAACGAGTATTAAATTGAATGGACAAAGGATTACAGATTTTGTCCCGTTTTTGCCAACGGAATCTTAATCACTATGATTTTGTTCTGAATTAAGTTTTAAATGTTACATATGTAAAATATTTACAAGGTAATTTATAGCTAGGGTAGAACTTAATTTCAGTTTTGCTTTTATCCGAAGCTCATTTTTAAATAAAAAAAAAACCTATAGAAAATACATTAAAAATTACTACTTTAAATAAAACATACTTTTCAGAAAAAGTGCCCCCCCCCACTAATTCTTGAAAAATGCAATAGCTTAGAAAAATGAAAACCAACAAGTGAAAAAAATGTGCCTGTCACAGAAAAAAATAGGATATTTTTTAATGTTGTGGTATAGTTAGCCTTGAGCCCTAGTAATTTTGCTGGTACTGGCTACTGTCTGGTTCTGTTGAAATCAGTGGTAAATCTCCTGCTGACTTCTATGTGACCAGGTTTTCACACCTAACTTCTCCCAAAGCAGCTTTAGTCCTGGATGTCTCTTAAACTCTAAGAATTACTGTAAATTCTTCATCCATAGCCTCAGAACATTACAATTCCTCCTGGTGAAGGAAGAGCTTCCTGCAGGCCATTCTGGGACTTACAGTTCTGTTTCCTGTAGGAGCATTAGAAACAACAGCATTGCTTTTTTTTTTATTGAGAGACAAATAATGGTAGTGTTTACATTGCTTATGTCACGGATGCACTAATTAAAGAGTTGACAAGTGTTTATTGTTGCTATTCTGCCAAATACCAAGAGGATGATGTAGAATGTGGTTTTTTAAAAACATTTCAGATATTGATATTACTCACAATTTTGAATATTTGTATTTTTACATATATAGGAGAAATTAATAGAATAAGAAAATCCATCTCAGGAAAAAATCCTTTTGCTGTTTATTCAAATGGCTTCTAAAATTAACTGGATGGGAAGTATTAAAGCTAGATTCTTCATTCCTGCCCATTTTCAGACCTTGGGGTTTTCATAATGAATAAGACTTTAGGCCCATCTAGTCTGTGAGTGCTCTGTCTCCTGCAATGGCTGATACCAGAAGCATAAAAGGGAGTTGTTAAAAACCCAGCAGTAGGCCAAAGTAGGGTAATTTGTCCCTCACACTAGGTCTCTTCCTAGTATGTCTCTTAGGGTTGGATTTTAATATTGCTTCCCCATGATTATAATGACTCTGGATACTTTTGTTATTCATATATATGTCTAATCCCTGTTTGAATCTTCACTGAGTTCTTGGCCTGATTCACTTCATTTAGAAATAAATTCCACAGTCTAATTATGCATTGTATGCAAAATTATTTCAGTTTCTTTTTCAGTCTGTCCTCCTTTAATTATTTTGATCATCATCTGATTCCACTGTTGAGAGAGTGAGAAAAGGAGTTCTTGATCTGCCCTCTGTAGATGATTCATTACATTTTTTTCATCATGTCCTCCTTTATTTATTTTCAAGTGGGTAATTGTCTTTTCAGGCTCTTTTTATGTGAGAGTATTCAGTGGGATAACTAGTAATACACATAGTATTTCAGAGGAGGTGTCAGCATTGATTCTGTGATTATGTGACTGATTTATACAAAGGAATTATAATATTCCTTCTAGTATTGGCCATCCTGTTTCTTACAACAACTTTTTTCATTTTATACTGCAGTCGCTCTTTGAGCCGCAGTCTTCGATGAATTGATAGTATTGAGCCCAAATCACTTTTCTATTTTGAACCAATTGAGTAAAGCCTGATTTCAGTGGTATAAGACAGTAGTGCCCAACCTTTTTTGCCTTGTGGGCCAAGTGGCTGGTGCCATGTCCATCTGTGGCCTAGATCTGGCCCAAACTGGCCCACAGACTGTGTGGGTTTGGCATGCAAGCGCAGCATAGTGGGGGCCCAGCCCAGGCTGGCTACTTGGCAATGGCCATATAGCAATGGTTTAGGGTCAGCCCAGCTGAATGACAACAGCCTGTGCCTGGCCTGGCCACCCAGAAACAGCTCATGACAGCAACAAGGCACAGCTAAGTTGCCTGGCCATGGCCCAGCTCAGCACAGCCGCTTGGCAGGAGCTCAGTCCCACTTTCCAAAAATGGTCGCAAGGGGCTGGGAAATTTAGCAGTTGGGGAGGGTAGGCCACTGCTCCCTTACCCCCAAATTTTCCAACCTATGGGGAGCCCAGTGGGCAGGATGTTATGTCTCCATGTGCCAATTTGGCCTGCAAGCCAGGGGTTGAGCACCCTTGGTATAAGATGTTTTCTGTAAGGGCTATATCCTGTAAAATATGAAGAGTTCTGGCTTGGTTTACCTTGGAATACTCAAGTTTCCTTGCAGTTAATGGGATGCCTTGTACTGAAAGGTTAAGCACATGCTTAAATGCATTACTGGATCAACGATGACAAATGTAAAGTATTTTGTTAACCAGTATAAATGAAGGATTTTTGATATTGTTGCTACTATTATGAGGTGCACCTTTATAGTGTTGTTACTTGAGGGAATATCTGTCATTAGAGATTTGAGAGAGAATGTCTTATGCAGGTATGCTTGACCTCGAAAGTATTTTGATCTAAGTGTTTTATCTAGCCTACCCTGCAAGGTTCTGCTGAGAAGACTGAGTGTTTCACATTCAAAGCTGTTCTGCAATAGCAGAACTGTGCTTTCATCTAGCAGAGTTACTCCAAGTCTGCCAAGTAGAGGAAAGCTTCTGACCCCAGCTGCTGACAGAAAATGCACGGAGACACTCCTGTGCTTTCAGCTGGCTACTGTGGTCCATTCAGCAGCTGGTGCCTTCCCAAGGAGCACTTTGCATTTTGGTAGCACAGTTGATGAGTGAAGTTACATAGAGACATATTGGTACACACGTACCCTTTAAGAGTTTTTCTTTTCTGCATAGTTAGGGATCTTTAGGGGTTTCAAGTCTTCTGCAACTTCCAGGGAGATGGATGGTCCAATTCAGACTATAGCTTCCTAGTAAGCCCTGTTCAGGTTAACGTAGATCATGATTTGTGATTTGGCTGATACTCCAACTTCTTTTATGGCTGAAAAGCATATACTTTTTATTAAGCAAAGTGGAACTCTAGAATAATTAAGAACTCTAGTGCGTGTAACAAATGCTGTTCCTTCATGCACAAATTGCAGCTAACGGAATAGCAACATATTAATGAGCATTCTAAAACATTCGACAAATGTGAGCAAGTTGATACGTCGGGTTATATATGATAAAGATTTGCTTTGTATTTTAGAAAATTTGTTATAGGGCAGTTAGTTGCTCTAAACATTTTAAATGAATAAGAGGCCACTGAGACCTCTTTAACATTCAGGATTTAAAATGCTCTAAGATACAATCTAAGCCATTTTTATTCTTTCCTTTACTCATTCCAAAACACACAATAAACCATTTATATTAGAGCAGCTTTTCCCCATAATACAAAAATTTCTGATGTTTTAAAATAAGGATTTTTTTTCTTGCTGTTTTTTGAGACAGGTGGCGACATGAAACATACTTATTGTCAGGATTGTGCTGGTTTTGTTTTTTAGAGCTTTTCTATGAGTTAAAATTTTTGAACTTGATCAGCATATGGTACCAGCTAGTCTCATCTCTACAAGCTGCTTTGTTATCTTGTTATTGTTATAGGTCTTAATGACAGTTGTAAGCCATAGTTCTGGATGTAGGGGTTAGTCTACCCTGGGGAGAAGAGGGAGAAACAGCAGTGTGGATTATGGAAATATGAATTGATCTAAAAAGCAGCTCTCTTGTAATAGAATGGGGCTCAAGGAAAGACTGAGGAGAAGCTGGTGAAAAGACGATGGAATATGATGTGAAAATGATCATTTGAATACTTTTCTTTTCATTCCCAGCTGCTGTGCTCTGGTGAAAAGGCATGCATTTGTATATCTTAAGGCTGGGTGAAAAAGGGGCAGATGAATGGAATTACTTGGTAGATATGTTTTCATTTTGAGTCAAATAAATTATGTGCATTTTAATAGACTGTATGCATATATTAACCATTTTTATCATACAGATATAATATCAGAGACATTTTATAGAAATGTTTTTTTCTTATTTGTTCAAGCAAGTACAGTATTAACTTAGATATCTGACTATCTTACAGATACAGCATGAGTCATTTCAGTCTAAAAAAACTGTTGGTGGTTTGGCCTTTTTCTACAGCTGTCAGTAATGTTCCAAACCAAAGGGAAATGTATGAAAATATTTAGTTCATTGTTGTGTGTCAGACCAGTTGTGGGAAAGCGTTCCCATTATTATTTTGGCAAGAGGACCAACAACAGTTATCCAGTATTTTTTTAAACTTGTTTCCCCACATCACTGCATCATCTGCTGTTTTCTTCTTAGTATTTTATTTTTCCACTATATTTTTCTTGTTTAGTTCGTCCTCTCCTTTTAGTCTTCATTATATAACTTTTATTTTCATCATTTGTTGTGTCTGTCCCAGCTTTAGGCTATCCTGCATGAGTATCCTAATTAGATATGTCTCCCGTGATATTCGACAGTGGATGAAGTCCTCTCCATCTCTTGCTTGCTTATTGGCAATCTAGCTCTGGGTCAGCCTTTCCTGAGGTCCCATGCCCTATGGACCTATAGGACATGGTCGCATGCCCTATGGCTATAGCCTACCATTTTGAGCAAACATGCCATTGGTTCAGCATTACTATTCTGAATGTTGCTAAAGTGAAAAGTTGTTTAATTTTTTCTTAGAGGGAATAATTTCCTTTTACACATCAATCAATGAGATAATTATACTTACCACTTATGCTGCACTTTACAGAATCTGATTGATTAATCCTCACAACACATCTAAGAGATAGGATACACTAAGATAACATGCCTGTGAGGCAGGTGTTACTTTTTTTTTTTTTTTTTTTTTTTACAGACACTAGCACAGAGACATTCCATGATTTCCTGCAGCAAGTTGGCAGCAAAGCAGGAATCAGAATGAAAGGAGTCCCGATCCCCAATACAGTGCTTAATGTAACAGAATATAATTATTCATGGTGAATTTCAATATCTTCTATGTTTGGTGTAATTTTTTAACAGTACATCTCAACACTGGTATGATTTCCTCTGGCAAAGAAATGGCACATATTATATGTTTTGAAAAAAAAGTGTGTGTGTGTGTGTATGTGTACACACACAAACATAAACCTCTCTTTTCGATGTAAGAATGAAGTTGTGCTATCAATTTTAATCCATAAAAAAGTGTGTCCCGGGTATCCAAAGTTTGGGAAATGCTGCTTCAATTGGATCAACTATATGATTAGGAAAGCTGTTGCACAGTCCAGGCATCAAGTACCCTTCCTTGGGTCTACTAACAACTTCCAAATTATTTCCAAGGTACTGTGAAAGGCTGTGTATCCTGGATGCTTGATTCCTTCCTTCCCCTATGAAAAAAGTATTATATTTTTTATCTAAGATAAGTCATTAATTGTCTATGACAGGTGGGGGCCAAACTGTCTGGCAAGCATGCCCCAAATTAGCCCTGTGCTTTCGCCAAGGACCGCTTGGATCCCCTTCCCTTGCCCAATCTGTTGTTCTGATTTCTGCTTTTTACCTTGTGCTCCCTGCCAAATCTACTGCTCTGCTTTCTGCTTCCTGTCCTATCTGCCAGTGTGTTGTCTGCTTCCTCCCTGACCTGCCATATGCCACACAGAGGCTGTGTGCGCCACTTATGACACGTCGCACGTTGGCGACATCCTTGGTCTAAAATAAGTAATCTAAGAATTCAAATAATAGAATTAAATCAAGAAAGAATTGAAGCACTGTTCAATTTAGAAAATTATATTTTTGTTTGGCTAAATGTTTGGTGTCCTGGATTGGTGGATGTCTGCCCTACTTTGAGCAGCAGACACATGAGCTCTCCCAGGCAAGCTGCCGGTAGAAGGTACTGCCCAGTGCTCGGCCACTAGGTGGCAGAAGAGCCAGTTTACATTGAGCAAATAACTGTCTCAGAATGAAATCGACTAGGGGAGGGGACATACAAGATCATAGGAAAGTAGGGCTGGAAGAGATCTCACCAAATCATGTAGTCCAGACCAGTCACCTGCCCAAGGCAGGATCATCTCTGACCAAAGTGTCCCAGCCAAGTATCTGTCTAACTTGCTCTTGAAAATTTCCAGGATGGAGATATTCCATACCTTGTCTAGGTAGCTTATTCCAATGCTTGACTTCCCTCATAGTGAAATGGTTCTTACTAATCTCCAGCCAGACAGGCTTTCCTATTCACCAGCACTCACAGTCATCCATGGCTTTTTGCTCAAGTCAGGTCCTATTCAAACTCCCCTGTTAGCTGTCAAGTTTGCTGTCTCTGGTGTCACTGTGTGCTGGCAAGTCCTGCTTCCTTCACACTGCAGTCAGCTACAGTTTGCAGTCCAGCTGCTGAGATCTCTTCTCTGCTTACTCCTCCAAGCAACATGATGTGTTCCACAAAGTAACTGCTCTACATAAGAAAGTTGCAGCATATTTTTCAAGGGGTAACTTTACCCTGGATTCAAGTAATTTACTGTAGTAGAGTTGAATGCCGTGTGTCTGTTTCACTTATACTGTATGATAAATGCCTGTGTCTGTCCCCATTGATAGAAACGCTTTGTCTACCATTGTTTTTTATGAGGGTCATCAAGCCATTTCTGTTTCAGTCAGAGGAAAGTGTTACAGGTTTTAAATTACACTCATGAAATGTCTTCCTTTCTGTTCTTACTTGGTGATCTTCTTACCTTTGCTTCATGTCATTTTCCAACATCAGATATGATAGCTGTATTTTGTGTTGGAGAACATGGGTTTCCAGTTGCCATGGTATAATTTAATGATTTTAATTAAGTTGTTTGATTCTAGATAAGTTGTGCTATAATATTTTACATAACGTGCACTGTCTGTGAGAGGTAATTAGAAATAGCTTTTTTTA
Organism: Alligator sinensis; assembly: GCF_000455745.1. Classification (NCBI taxonomy): domain Eukaryota; kingdom Metazoa; phylum Chordata; order Crocodylia; family Alligatoridae; genus Alligator; species Alligator sinensis. The sequence goes on from NW_005843006.1 coordinate 35,890, forward strand.
CAACCAAGTGCATTTTACTGCATTTTACTGTCCAACCAAGTATGTTTCACCTATTTGTGTGTAACGTCATACATTTTATGATAAAAATGATGACCTTTGTTCTGGTAATGCTTCAAAGCAGCCTTGAATTGGTTTGTTAGTTGTCAAAAATCTATTATCTCAATGACTGCATAACTAGAACTCTTTTAGCTGTTGATCTTCTCCACTGGAGAAATATTACTTATCCTGTTCCTACATCCCAAACACTTGCTTTCCCTTTTGAGTTCTCTTGATTTCTTTTTTCTTTTGGATTGAGTCCTGTTTCAGTTGTGTGCTATCCATTCTCTTTGGCTTAATTTGAACCGTATGGATGCATCAAGATGAGTGTGGTCATGAGGTATGTGGCACTGCAAACGTATTTGCAGTGCCACATACCGCACAGTTTGGTGTTCTCAGCACTGTAAGGGTGTGCTGCCCAAGTGTGCACTGCTCTGTTTGTTTGGTTTTTTCCATGGTTATCCAGGGATAAAAAAAAAATGGCAGGAAAAAGAAAATGGAGCCGTGCATGCTTGGGCAGCATGAGCTGCTGAAAAGCAGAGCCGGGCCACCAAGAGCCACACTGCGGCTGCTGCCCAGGCTCTGCCAGGCAGGATCACTGCAGCAGCAGCAGCCCTGGGAGGCCCCCAGGATCCCAAGAGTACACAGGTGGTTCTAGAGCAAAATCAGACTTTATATGGGTATTGTGAAATTTTTACTTCATCTACTAAATACTTTTAAAAATCTCAGATGGAATGATGAGCATGGCTCATTAAGAGCAAATTAGTTCTAGTTTGTCATTTTGATGCAAAGAGAAAAATAAACATGTTTGTATTTATTTCAAATAGTTTTAATATGTATGAAGTGCTAGGGATGATGAAAGCAGCATTTTAAATTTTAGATTCTAGTTTAGTTATAAAAATGAACTTTCTACTTTAGATTATTAAAATGTTTCATGACTAATTACTACTAAAATGATGCTACAAGGTCTAAAACATGTATTTTCAAGGTATGTGATTCTGGCTGTTCCCTAAATTGTTTTTATTAGTGTTAAACCAAGAGCACCACTGTGTAACAGTCACTTTTGCAGAATATTGCTACTGTTAAACATAGTATACTTACCTGTGAAACCAGCATATTTTAATGACCTGTTTCTCAGAATATTAAAAGTAATCACCTTTATGGAATTAAAAAGAAAAAGATGTATTGTTCCTGCCCTTTGCAGAATAAGTACAGGTAGGAGGAACTCGACTGGATTTTGTTGTAGGTTATCAAGAGAATAGTTAAGTACAGGCAGTCCTCGACTTACAACATTTTGAATTACAATGTTTCACACTAACAACATTTAAAAATTGATACCCTGTTTCAACTTTGATATCAATTTTGACTTTACTACGTTTGATCCAATGCCACGCCACACCAGCAATCAAGTTCGCTGCGTTGCCTATCTCCCTGGAGAACATCTGTCCAAACTTCCTGGGACACTTTCTTTAAGAAAGCAGACGAGACTCCAGAAAACCTGCAGCCAAGATCCTGAGAAGATTCCAGCGAAGAACCCTTCAGAAAGTCCAACCAAGAGCCCTTCAAAAAGTACAGCAAAGTCACCTCAAAGAAGTCCTTCCAAATCAATATGATGCTATTTACAATATAAATACATTAATGTAGCTATATTAGACATCTATAATTGACTGAGTACAACATTCTGAGTTATTTTTGGTGAAAATAGGGTATCAGGCCTTGGTTCAGGAACTAGTTTCCCATTTATAATATTGTTTCCTATGGGAAAATTAGATCCGAGTTGCAACATTTCAACTTAAGACATGGTTTTCAGGAACCAATTGTGTTGCAAGTCCGAGGACTGCCTGCAAGGTTCTTTATTGCTGATAACATATGAGAAAAGAAAGAGTCCAGCTTGAGTTTCAGATTCCAGGAAAATGAGGAAAAAGCATTTCTAAACCGAAGCAGTTTTGGTTTGAAAATCAAGGAGCCTGCAAAAACATGGACTTGTTTGATGCCACTTTTAGTCAGTCTTTAGACTGAAATAATTGCTTCTAGGTACAGTTTTGAATATTTAGAAAATTAAATTCATTAATATGTCCTCAAAGACATTCATTATTATGTCCTCAAAGACAAGTTGGAATGAGTTCATCAGAGAGTGTCAATAATGATTAAAAACCTAGGATGTAGGATTTTCCATTGTAAGAAAAGGCTGGAAGATTTGGAATTATTTAGTCTACCTGAAGGTAGTTATAAAGAGATTGTGGTGGAATATTCTCAGTAGTTACAGGGAATAGAATAAGAAATAGGGATCTTAAATTGCAAGAGGGGAAATATAGGTTGGATACTAGTAAAAAAAAATTCTCACTACAGGAGTGATTAAACATTGTTAACAGGTTGCCTAGAAATGTTGTGGAATCTCAATCCTTGGAAGCTTTTAGAAGTAGATCAGACAAACATTTTACTAGAATGGATTAGTCAGGGACAATCCTGCCATGAACCAGGGGGTTGGACTAGATCAGGAATCAGTAACCTATGATTCATAGCCTTGATCTGGCCTGCCAAGCAATTACATCCGGTCTGCAAACCCAGGACATTGGCAGCAATTTGGTGCAAAGGGAGGTTGGCAATTTGGCAGCAGGTCAAGAGTGGGGTGGGAACAACAACAGCAGCTGTGTTGCAGGTGGTATCTCCCTTTAAGGGACTGAGCTCTGTTAATTGCTAAAAGTGAGGAGGACTTTAAATTAGGTTTGCTGGGGGATGGAGACCAAAGCCCTGAGGTAAGTGGGGAAGTGGGAGACTTGGAGGAAGAGCAAGCAGGAGTGGGCAACAGAGGAGGTGCTCTCATACTTCCTGAGAAATCAGGACAGTTACCTCAGGTGCCTGTACACAAATGCACAGAGCCTGGGAAACAAGCAAGAAGAATTGGAAGTCCTTGCACAGTCATGGAACTATGATGTGATTGAAAGAGACTTGGTGGGATAGCTTGCATGACTGGAGCACTGTCATGGATGAGTACAAACTGTTCAGGAGGGACAGGCAAAGGAGAAGAGGAGGAGTTGCACCTTATGTAAAAGAGCCATATGATTGCTCAGAGCTCCAGTTTGAAACTGGAGATAGGTCTGTTGAGAGTCTGGGGGTTAGAGTTAGAAGGGAGAGCAACAAAGGTGCTGTTGTGGTGGGGGTCTGCTATAGACCACCAGACCAGGTGGAAGTGGTAGATGAGGCTTTCTTCAAACAGCTAGCAGAAGTTTCCTGATCACAGGCCCTGGTTCCATCACCCTGACATCTTCTGGGAGGGCAATACAGCAGTGTGCAGGCAATGCAGGAAGTTTTTGGAGAGTGTTGGGGACAACTTTCTGGTACAAGTGCTGGAGTGGCCAACTAGAGGCCATGCTTTTCTTGACCTGCTGCTCACAAACAGGGAAGAATAGGTGGGGAATGCAGTAGTAGATGGCAACTTGGGCAGCAGTGACCACAAGATGATAGAGTTCAGGATCCTGAGGAAAGGAAGGATGGAGAGCAGCAGAGTAAGGACCCTGGACTTCAGAAAAGCAGACTTTGACTTACTCAGGAAACTCATAGGCAGGATCCCCTGGGAAGCCAGACTGAGAGGGAGAGGAGTCCAGGAGAGCTGGCTGTACTTCAAAGAAGCCTTACTGAGAATGCAGGAACAAACTATCCCAATGTGCAGGAAGGCTAGCAAGTATGGCAGAAGACCAACTTGGCTTAGCAGGGAACTCTTAAGTAAACTAAATCACAAAAAGGAAGCTTATAAGAAGTGGAAACTTGGACAGATAAGTAGGGAAGAATATAAGAGCATTGCTTGGGCATTCAGGGATGAAGTCAGGAAGGCCAAAGTGCAATTGGAGTTGCAGCTAGCAAGGGACATAAAGGCTAACAAGAAGGGTTTCTACAAGTATGTCAGTGGCAAGGGGAGAATCAGGGAAAGTGTGGGTTCCTTACTGAATGGGGGAGGCAACCCAGTGACAGAGGATGCAGAAAAGACTGAAGTGCTCAATGCCTTTTTTGCCTTAGTCTTCACAGGCAAGGTCAGCTCCCAAACTACTGCACTGGGCAGCACAGTCTGAGGAGGAGGTGAGCAGCCCTCAGTGCTGAAATAACAGGTTAGGGACTATTTAGAAAAGCTGGACATGTACCAATCCATGTGGCCTGATGGGATGCACCCAAAGATGCTGAGGGAGTTGGCTGAGGTGATTGCAGAGCCATTGGCCATCGTCTTTGAAAACTCATGGCAATCAGGAAAGGTTCTGGATGATTGGAAAAGGGCAATCATAGTGTCCATGTTTAAGAATGGGAAGGAGGATCCAGGGAATTATAGACCAGTCAGCCTCACCTCAGTTCCTGGAAAAATCATGGAGCATATTCTCAAGGAATCCATGTGGAGGAGAAAAAGGTGATTAGGAACAGTCAGCATGGATTCACCAGGGCAAGTCATGCCTGACTAACCTGATTGCCTTTTAGGACGAGGTGACTGGCTCTGTGGATGCAGGGAGACCAGTGGATCTGGTGTACCTTATTTTTAGCAAGACTTTTGATTCTGTCTCCCACAGCATTCTCGTAGGCAAGCTAAGGAAGTATGGGCTGGATGAATGGACTGTAAGGTGGGTAGAAAACTGGTTGAAGCATTGGGCCCAAAGAGTAGTAATCAATGGCTTGGTGTCTAGTTGGTAGCTGGTATCAAGTGGAGTGCCCCAGGGGTCGGTCCTGGGGTTGGTTTTGTTCAATGTCTTCATCAACGACCTGGAAGATGGCATAGAGTGTACCCTCAGCAAGTTTGCAGATGACACCAAGCTGGGGGGAGTAGTATATATGCTGGAGGGTAGGGCTATGATTTAGAGTGACTGAGACAAACTGGAGGTTGAGCCAAAAGAAATCTCATGAGGCTCAAGAAGGGCAAGTACAAAGTCCTGCACTTAGGATGTAGCAATCTCATGTACCAGTACAGGCTAGGGGCTGATTGGCTGGGCAGCAGCTCTGCAGCAAAAGACCTGGGGATTACAGTGGACAATAAGTTGAATATGTGCCAGCAGTATGCCCTTGTTACCAAGAAGGCTGATGGCATACTGGGCTGCATTGGTAGGTGTGTTGCCAGCAGGTCAAGGGAAGTGATTATTCCCTTCTATTCAGCACTGGTGAGGCCAAATCTGGAGTACTGTGTTCAGATTTGGGCACTCCACCACATTGAGAGAGACAAATTGGAGATTCTAGCAGAGGGTGACAAGTAAGGGAGCTGAGGGACTTGACTTATGAGGAAAGATGATAGAGCTGGACAGTTCTCAGTGGTGGCAGAGGACAGAACAAGGAGCAGCAGCCTCAAGTTGCAGCAAAGGAAGTTTAGGTTAGATATTAGGAAGAATTTACCCTCACTAGGCGGGTAATAAAACACTAGAATGGGTTACCCAGAGAGGTGGTGGAAGCTCCATCCTTGGAGGTTTTCAAAACTGGGCTAGACAAAGCCTTGGGTGGAATGATCTAGTTGGGGATGGTCCTGCTTTGAGCAGGGGGTTGGACAAGATGACCTCCTGAGGTCCCTTCCAAACCTAACTTTCTATGATTCTGTGATTCTAATTTGGTCTGTCACTTCTAAAAGTTGCCAACACCTGACCTAGATGATGTCTTGGGGTCTTTTCCAGTCCTGTTTTTCTATGATTGTACCTCAAGCCTTTAATCTAAAAGATCCTTAAATTAGTTTAGAAACATTACAAACTCAACTACTAGACCAGGGGTTTTCAAACTTCTTTAAGGAGTGTACCCCTTCTGGGTTCACTTCTGGTGGATTTGGGGGGAGGGGCTGGCAACAGTGGCCAGCTGCAGAGCAGGGGGTGGTGGTCCAGCAGGGGCTGGACGCAGAGTGGGGTCAGAGCTTGCATGTGACGGTGGCACGGGGTGGTGGATGACAGCAGCAGCTGCTGCATGCGAGCCCCCCCCAACTGCCCCACATCCAGCTGGCTGGGCAGCGCCTTTGTGGCCTGCAGAGGGGAGCCACTGCCCTTGCCCTCCTCTGGCCCTGCTCCTGGAAGGTGGCGGCATGGGGTGGTGGGTGGTAGCGCTCCGTCCCCACCCACCTGCGCGTACCCCTTAGCCCCTTTCCAAGTCCCCCCCCCCGTGTATACCCCGTAGTCCCTTTCCAAGTACCTGTGGGGATACATGTACCCCCAGTTGACAACCCCCCTATACTAGACAAACAAGAATGAATTAATTTAGTCAAGTGTTTTCCTGTATGTATTCAGTCACTACTGAGGAGACAAAGGAAAGTTTTGTTTACACTAGGGAAAACATTGTTTCTTTGCCAGCACGGGTAGTCTGTGGGAATTTTACTCTAGACTGTCTGCTACCAGTGCTTTGGCCACCATATCAGATGCATCTGTGGATTAGGTGACACAGTGCAAGGGCCCTTATTTCCTGTTACTCCAGTAAGGGAGAGGTGTCGTGCTTCAGAGGGGATAGGACTCCCTTTTAAAACCCTTTTTATTGTTCAGAGAATTTTCACCCGGGTCATATTTGTTCATAATGAGAATTGCTTTTTTCACATATTCCTTGCTTTTTACTGTTACCACAACCATTGGACTTCCCTCCAGCCTATTAAACACCAACTTTCTTTCTCATTAGGCCCTTAAGCTCTGGTCATTGCAAGTCATATGGGAGATTATTAATAAACTCTTTTTTACAGTTCATAGTCTTCTCCCTCCCGAGTCCTCACCCTTTGAATTGAAAAGGCATTTCTTCCTCTCTTTATCTGAAATCTCCCTTTTTTTCCTCCTCAGGTGGTCCAGGGATGCCTTTTACCTTTCTTGTTGTTACCATCATCTCCTGATCCTGCTTCTGCTCTTGCTGTAGCAGAAGTTGAGGCTGGCTCTTTGTGTGCCTTCTTCCCCTTCTAGTAAAGTTTGATATCCTCCCATGGGGGCATGCCCAAAATCTTGGGAAACACTGGTATAAGTAATAGCAGTCTAACAGGCATGATTCAAGAAAAAAAGAATCAGTAGACATTATTTTTTGATGCCTCCTATGAAAAAAAACCCCTATTACAGACATTTGCCCTACCTCAGCGGTTCCCAAACTCTGACAGATTGCACACCACCAATTTAAAATAATATGACCTTAAGTACCATCAGCAAATTTTTGTCATAAAGTAATTATAATAAGTCTGTTAATGCGTACCATTGATAGGATGTCTGCGTGCTACTGGTGGGACACATACCACAGATTTGGAACTGCTGCCCTACATTGATCAGTAGTCTTTCTGTTGCTCTTGTTTGTCTTAGAAATACTTAGAGTGGTTATTTAACTCTCCCTATATGTTCTCTAGTTTCAGGCCCTGGACAAGGGCAGGGTTCAAATTTAAGGGTTTAACACCAACAATAGTTTATTTAAAAAAAAATAAAAAAGTCAGTTGTTAGTAAAAGGTTTGTAGATTGCTATTAAAAATAAAATTCTTAGGTTGGCAACCCTGCCTGACTGCATCAGTGGTTTTACACTGTGCTGCCCCCCCCTACCAGAAGTCTCCTACATACCCCAGTCCTCTGGTACCCCCAGCTGTACTCTGCACTGAGCTGCTCCCCTCAGCCCACTTCCCACCATGGACCCTCAAAGAAGGACTACTCTCTGCTTACCTGAAACCCAGTGGTGTTACATGCAGGTAGGTGATCAGCAGCAGCACATGGCTGGGAGTAGGAGGGGGGCTACAGGCTACCAAGGCTTGGGAGAAGACTCTGTACAGGGTGCTGCACTCCTGCTCATACCAGGTGGTATTTCTGTGCTCTGTCTGTGCATCAAGGCTTGTTTCCAGTCTCGATCATACTAGCTTGAATCAAGCTCAAGATTTCTTAGTTTTTATGGATGGCTCTGCTTTTCATTAATTTTGTGGACAGACATTCTTAGACATTTTTTACAGACTGTGCATAATTTTACAGACAGTTGGAAATCCTGGAATTAGTTCACATGTCTCACCATCTTGCCATTACTAGACTGCAGCTGACACCCTAGTGACTCTGGTATAGACCTTTTAAAGTGAGTTTCTAGCCTATTGATTTTAGTGAAAGTTTGAGACTCCAATCCAGGTATAACAGTGGTTTGAAACAATAAAGCAAATAAAAGACCACAATTTGTCATTTGGTTTAAAAATCTTGAGATGTTAAATGTAGACATAAGTTTCTTAGGGGTCTTAGTCATCATCCGTTTGTGAACTCCAATTCTGAGATGGTTTTATTTTATGCTTTTTAGGGATGTATATTTTTAAATAAATTGAAGGAACATTTAGGTTGTGTCTAGAATGCTGTTTAAGATCAGCCTTAAGGTTATCTTTAAGTTAATACTCACCAGCCATCTATAGTGAAAACCCCTAAGCAGAACCCCTGAGGCAGTGCAGTCTGATACTGGAAGCAATCCTTAACTTCAGGGCTTGAGGTTAACCCTACCTCCTATATCCTTTTCCTAACAATTTTGTGTTAGAATTCACTTGGATACTGAAGGTCTGGAGTACCAGAGATCTACCAGCAACAATCCCATAATAATCCTGTTCCTGAATTCTGGCCCTGCACTCTACTTTCTTTCTCTGTGACCCATACTTAGAGCCAAGAACTAAAGGAGAGACGAGTAGTCCTTGTATTGATTTCTAGAACTGCTTGAGAAGCAGAAGTGCCATGTGCAGTAAGTCTCAAGGTGATAAGTAGAAACGGAGGGGCATTTTATGTGGCTTGGATTAATTGAAGTTAGTTTAAACACAAATTTGGTCTTAAAGCTGTGAAATCAGTTGCTCAGTACTCAATGAGCAACTATTCAGTATTCTGTTTTATCCTAGCTGCCTCCATGTGATCCCTTGTGGGGTTTTCTGCACACTGAAACCCTTCTCTTTCTTGAGTCTCCTGACTCAATCACTATACTGTGCGGGCCGCCTCCCAATCCCATCCATGCGGCCATGTGTGGGCTAGGAGCGGTATGCGAACCCATCTTTGTGCACGCAGGCTGTGGCCAGCAGCCCGGGCACGCGGGGTCAAAGAAGACGGGTGGCGAGCTAGAATTAGTTACGGACGCGTAATGGTTGATTAAAAGATTGTTTACTTACACCAAAGATGGTCATGGTATAGGCTGGACAGTTTTCCAGGCTCAGCTCCGCTTAGAGCTTGGACTCCGACAATTGACCCCGGAGTTGTTGAAGCTCCGCGGGTTCGGCTTGGTAATTGGCCCCAGAGTGGTTGAAGCTCTGCGGGTTCGGTAGTTTCAAAAGAAAGGGATACGTCTTAGGATTGCGCTCGGTGATGGGGAGAGGCTAGAGGCCGTTTGGCCCCCGGAGTGGTTGGAGCTCCGTGGGTTCGGTAAATCGGCCCTCTATTGCCCTCTTAAGGAGAAAAAAAAAGCTGGGTTTGAAGGGATTAGCAGCGCTTAGAAATCTTCACGCTCTTTCTCCCAAACTCCAGTTGCTTTCTCTCTCTCTCCAACTTGGGCGGAAACCACCCAAGCTCTTTATACGGCTAGCAAGCCAATCGCTAGGTGCCACGTGTGCCTATATTAAGATCGGTCAATAATGTGGCACGAATCTCAATACAAATGGCGGGAACTCCTTTGCACCTTGCATCACTATGATGCAAAAGAAATGCACCATGCAAAGAAGGCTATAAACGGCGGGAAATACTCTTTTGCACGCGGGTTCTCCTATTGCAAAAGACAACTCCACCGTGTAAAGAAGCTGCAATTTGGCGGGAACATAATTTAGCGGTGCCGAAGCACACAAAAACAAAAAACCACAACTTTGGGTTGTGACATATACAACTTCTTACTTCTTCAACAAATGAGTCAGACCCTCCAGGCAACACCCTTGTTAGTTGTTTTATTCCCAGAGCACTGCCTTTCTTGGGTATTGAATGGGGTTGTGTACTCTGGAAAAAATAGTAATCTTGTAATAATATCTTTTCCAAAGGGACTTGGGCAACCTTAATTCTGGCATTTCCTAACTTTAAACTGCTTGATTTTGCAGGCATAACATTTTGTTTATTGTGGTTGTTTTGTTTGTTTGCTTTTAATGCAATTATTTAGGTTTTTCAAAAAAGCAGAGAGGAAAATTTTGTCCTCCCTTCTCCCATTTAAATTCCATTAGGTGGAATTATTTTGAATCTCAGGTAGGTCATCAGCACAGTTGGAGTCTTTACGTGCATCATATAAGTCATAAAGTAAGTCAGGGCTGTCCAGCATCTAAGGAAGGGATCCCCAAGCTGCCATGAATGGGGATAGTCCCATGGAGATGGAGCCTGACTGGGCTGCGGGGCGAGCATGCCTCCCTCCACTGTCCAGCTTCTAAGGCTTTGGGGCAGGTTGGGGGCTTCTAAGGGGCTGCATGCTGTGTGGGCCACCAGTTGTACTGCCCTGGAATAAGTCATAGAAGATGACCTCTTGTTCCAGTGTTGGACCTAGATATGGGAGAAAGAAGAAACACTGGAAAAAATTGGCCATTTCCTGAGAGTAGAGGAATGTTAAAGCTTAGGAGGCCAGGTTCTGAAGGAAGTAGATGCTAATAATGGCATGCCTTTCTGCCTCTGGCTTCTTAAGTCTGTCCCTGCCTTAGTCCTTTCTTTTTTTTCTTTTTTTAACTATACCGTACTGTCTTTCCTAGTCGTGATACCCATTCCTCTGTGTTCTAGCCAGCATATTCTTGTGTTTCCTTGATGCTTGGTCAGTGCTTCAGGGTGTACTGAAAGTGCAAAAGAAACTCTTATTTTTCATAGCTGGTCCTGTGCCAGAGTGGCCAGCCTTTTGGAAGAAACAATTTCTGGGGAAGTTGTTCTTGTCACTTGCAGTCCCTGGTTGGAATATATTTAGTGCCAAATTGGACAAGTTTGGTGTTTGAGCTGTAGCAGCCTCTCTTCAACATGTGGTACCATAGAATTTTCAGAGGCCAGAACTTGACAGTAAGACAGGTATGATTAGGGTTTTTGTTTTTGTTTTTAAATTCAGTGGCATGTTTTTGATAGTTTAATTAGTTTATAAATAAATGACTGCTCCAAGAAAGCATTTTCTTAAGATATGAACTAATCCCTTTCTAGGATGAATGAATTGTGCATTTTTCATCTTTTCATTCCCTAAGGACTGGGTTTTTTGAAAAAGGACATGCTTAATTTTGTTATGCATCTGTGCTTAAATTCATTAATTCATATTTTTATGAATATAAAACACTGAAAAAATAAATATCCATTTAGGGACCTCACATTTGAAAATATGAGTGAATTTTTGTTTCACTTTTTCTCTTACGATTATATATCAAACAATGCAATTGCAGAATTATTTTTTATCATAAAAGTAATCCATCTGTTTCAATTCAAATTAATACACTTTTAGTTCAGGGAAGTGGTGCCACTGCAGTTTGGATATGCAGTAGTAATTAGGCTAGAGTTCTGGCTTCCCAGTTCTTTCTCTAAGCTGGCTGCTGCTTTAGGTAGCCTCGCCTCTGTCACCTGAGACTGTTTTCTTTGTGTTGGCTATGCAACGGCAACTCCTCCCTCCCTTCTGGCTCAGCAGAGCTTCTTAACTTGGCTGTACCCTACTGCTCTGCAGAGCAACGAGAACAGTTAGTCTTATCTGACAAAAAGAAGATTCAATGGCTTGCCCAGCAGGAAAGGCTGAGTCCAATTCCTCCTCCTCCTCCTTCTCCAAAGTCAGCCAACTATAATGTGGAGGTGGATGGGCGGAGAAGAGATTTGGAAAGGAGAAAAGGAGAGGACATTGGAGAAAATCCTTTATTCTCCAATTTGACATCTAAATGTGGCTTTTCCTTTCCTAGATTTGCCAATGTTCAGACATTAAAATATATTAAATAGGAAATGTTTAGATGACAGATCGGGCCTAGGAAGCTCAAAGAAGGGGAGCATTTGATTTAGGTTTCCAGAACAGTAAGCCATATCCTTTTAAAGTCTACCATGAGTGTTTCTGTGGGACTGGCTGCATGGGGGAATTGCTAATGAGCTGTAGCCTTTCACCTGTAGTCCACATTGTGAGTCCTGCCAAGATGAGCAACAATTTAAGTCATTTCTGTCTAATGGATGTTTGGTAGCCTGTCTATTAGGCTAGATACAGACACTCTGAAAGCCTGAGGCAGAATCGATCTAAGTTACGTGGTTTACTCTAAATGCCTTGGGTTAGATCAGGAGCAAACAGAACACACGCTTGCCCTTTTCTGGGGGGCAGGGCAAGGGGTAGGCATGCAGGCTTCCTGCACTGGCTGAGTCCAGCAGGTTGGGGGCACTTCTGCATGCCTCCCAGCAGTCTTCCCAGGCTGCTGGACACCGCAGAGGGCAGCCAAGCAGCTGGGCCACCCTTGATTGCTTGCCCAGTGAGCACGCCTGCTCCTGCTGCCACGTTCTCAGCCACAAGCATCTATAAGCTGCAGGCAGTCATTGGAGGGAGGCATGCTTGGCCTGCAGCCCAGTCAGGCTTCATCTCCATAGGACTATCCCCGTTCATGGCAGCTTAGGGATTCCTGGGCTTTGTCCGGTGGCCCACTCCAGACAGGTAGGGATCAGGGCTTATGAGCTGCTGGGGACAGGTGGTGCCAGTGGGGCACCCCACATTCCTGGCCCAGGTTGGCAGGCCACAGTGTTCCCTTCCCCTGTCCCGGTTCTGTGTGAGGCCTGGGACTCATGCGCTTGAGCAGCTCTGGGAAGGGCTCAGGGATTCCTCCCTTCCTTTCTCCCCACTTCCAAGCCAGCGATGAGTTTGTGGCAGAGCTCTGGTCCCAGGGGGTGGGGTGGAGTGCGTGGGATTCTAGCACTGAGATTGGTGAGGGCAGTGGGTCCCTCAGTAGGCCAGGCGAAGCTGGCAGCCACCTGTCCTCTGCCTCTCCAGAGAGCATTGTCAAAGACAGCATGGAGGGGAATCATTGGGAAGGGTTTGGCAGAGACAAAGGCAGATGTGCCCAGCCAGGTGAGTCTGGGTAGGGCAGAGCCTGGCTACAGTGCCAGGGGCTGGTGAAAGATCCCAGGAAAGGCTCTGGCACACACTCATTGTATGCTTTCCAGATCAGGATGTTGGTTCAGGACTCTCCAGGCAACTGCCATGTACCACAGGTTGCTGGGGACCTCTGAGATGTACCATGGTGGCTCTGGAAGCAGGGCGGGAGGGGGAGAGAAGCTGTGCAGAGCTCATGGCTGGTGCAGAGTGGTGCTCACCTCGCCCTATCTGGGGTTTTGTCCTTTGTTCCGTTGATTCACTCTGTTCCCAGGCACTGCCACTGTCGAGGTCAGGGGAAGGGAGCTGGTGAGGCTGCTGATGTGATTGTGCTGGAAACGAGTCCACTTGAGCCAAGCCAGTCCAGTTGGCAGCAGGCAGGTTCGGATAGGGACTTGCCCAGCTCCCTGTGCTGTGGCTCCTGTTTCTGCACTGAAATTGTCTCTGTCTGCCTCCCTCCTCCCCACTAACCTGCCTTCCTCAGGGATCGGCTCCCTGTGCCTCTACAGGAAGGGCTTTTGCTGGGAACTCAGAGCTGCCTCTGGTTGGGTGGAAGAGTTGGCAGGAGGGAGAAATCATCTGAGCCCTTCCCAGAGCTGCCTCCAGTTCACGGGTCCCAGGACTTGGAAGGAACTGGGACAGGGGATGGACACAGTTCTCTGCTGACCCAAGCTGGGAATGCAGGGTGTGCAGCTGGCACTGCCTCCCTCCTGGCAGCTTATGAGCCCCACACTCTCTTTCCACCTCTGTCTTACCCGGGGCTGATAGCTGGCAGGAGATGGGGCTGGGGACAGAGGCTTTGCTGACTTTGCTCTGTGACAGCCTGGGGGCATGACTTGCTGGGTGCTCAGCCAGAGCTTCTGAGTGCAGACTGAATTCCAGTGTGTCTCCCTGCAAAGCGGGGGCTGGTGGGGGTCCGCAAAGGAGCCTGGGATGCCAGTGGACAGCCACCTAACTTGATTCAATAGGGGATCTGGTACAGAAGTTTGATGCACCACACTAATCTAATTCACATAAGTCTGAGTGCATGTTGATCCAGGACTATCTTGTATCAGGTTCTGCCATTTTTAGTAATCTGTGCGCCGTGAGCTTCTGTGCAGTTACAGGTTTGGTTCCATTTCTGAGCGTTTGGAACTGTGTGTAATGTCCGTACCTAGCCCTAGATAAGTTTGATGAGACCCAGTTCTAGTTCTTCTGTAACGTGTTCACCTCCATGCTTGACACTAGATTCTAAGCTTTTTGGGACAAGGGCACTCTCTCACAATGTGTTTGTAGAATGTTTAAGCATGAAGGAGCCTCAGTCTTATGCGGATCATATTGTAGGGTTCAGAGTCCTCTCCCTCTCTATAAATTTGCAAGTGGCAGCCGTGCTGTAATGTACTGAAGCTTGCAAAAGGAGTTAAGAAACACGAAGAGGGGGAAAAGCACACAATTTTGTCCAAAATCATGAAATAAAAAGTATTAAATTCCTGACTGTTTGATATTGTACTCATGATTTTCAGCTTTTGAGATTGACAGCACTATAGTATTAATGCTAGAAGTGTTTGAGCTCTGTAAGCCCTTGACTTCAATGGGACTGTACATTTAAAGACAGATTAGAAAAACATTTGTCTGGAATGATTCTGACAGGATTGATCCTACCTTGAGAGGTAGGTTAAACATGATGGCTCCTTGTGATCTCTTTCAGATTTATTCAATCATGGGCAAGCACCGTAAAAAAGTTAAGTGTGTGCCAGAATTTTGTGGGTGAAAGCTAGTGTACTGCGCACAATTAACTAATATAATCATTCATCATTGACCACAAGATGAACATGAGCCTGCAGTGCGATGCGGCGGCTAGTAAAGCGACCAAAACACTGGCTTGCATCCATAGATGCTTCTCAAGCAAATCCCGGGACATCATTCTCCCCTTGTACTCGGCCCTAGTGAGGCCGCAGCTGGAGTATTGCGTCCAGTTTTGGGCTCCACAATTCAAAAAGGATGTGGAGAAGCTTGAGAGAGTCCAGAGAAGAGCCACGCGCATGATCAGAGGACAGGGAAGCAGACCCTACGATGACAGGCTGAGAGCCCTCGGGCTCTTTAGCCTGGAAAAGCGCAGGCTCAGGGGTGATCTGATGGCCACCTATAAGTTTATCAGGGGTGACCACCAGTATCTGGGGGAACGTTTGTTCACCAGAGCGCCCCAAGGGATGACGACTAGGTTGAATGGTCATAAACTACTACAAGACCGTTTCAGGCCAGACATAAGGAAGAATTTCTTTACTGTCTGAGCCCCCAAGGTCTGGAACAGCCTGCCACCGGAGGGGGTTCAAGCGCCTACATTGAACACCTTCAAGAGCAAACTGGATGCTTATCTTGCTGGGATCCTGTGACCCCAGCTGACTTCCTGCCCTTTGGGCAGGGGGTTGGACTCGATGATCTTCCGAGGTCCCTTCCAGCCCTAATGTCTATGAAATCTGTCTATGAAATAATAATAGTGAAAATGGATTATTTATAGAGATGGTAATGTTGGAGTGAGGTGGTAGTGATGATGGTCTAGGAAATATGTGAGGCAAGGATTTTTGTGAATGAGATCTTTTATTGGACCAACTGCATGCTTGGAATGGACTTAGATAAGCTTTCAAATGCAGTGCATTTTCGTTCAGACTTCTTGCACCACATTTGAAAACTTGTCTTCTGGACCATCCTAACCAGGCAGTTGGTTCAGTGAAAGATATCATCCACAAAAATCCTTGCTGCTCATCTATTTCTAGAGAAATGTTTGAAATCTACCTATAGAGCTAAGGAAAATTCTCAGAACTAAATTACCTGACATAGTCTCTGGACAGGAAAGAGTTTAAGTTCATTGGGTTTAGTGAATTAAATTAATTACTGATTGCAAGCAGCTCATTAAAGGTTTCAGAGGTGTATCAAATACTTCTGCTGTGAAAACCTTGGTAGAACTTAGAGTTCTACTTCCCTTATTCCATACTTGCTCTTCCTAAAACAATCTAAAAAACCTGGGTACAGTAAATGATGGGTTTTTTAAAAAAAAGAAAGAATGCCCAAATATTTAAATAGGAATTTCATAGATAAGATTCCAGTAAAATCCAAACCTTAACTCTTATTTGTATTATACCTGTAACCCTGTGGCAAGCTTACATTCGTACCTTTTCATTTGTTTCATCATGCCTGTTCAGTTGTTTCTAGAACAAGTATGTCTTGACCATGACACGTATTAATGTAAAACCTATTTGCTAATTTTATAAGACAGAAGAAAGTAAAAACATGTTTAGAAAGCCCTTGGAAATATTTAATCCTCCATAGAATTACCCAATCTATTCAGAGAGAATGAAGTATAGAGAGATACATAACAATTGAAACAGTTTGAGGCATTTTAACTCTGAATTTCAAGTTTTCGAACCTTTCTGTTTCTGATAAATAGAACCTTAATGTAGGGTTTATCTGGCTTCCAAGCTTTTTGGATACCTTTATTGTTACAATTAATTTTCTTATGAGATTTTTAATAGAAGTAACACATGAGTCTTTGAAACCATAAATATAACAATTTTTTACAGAGATTGTTTCATAAGGAGTAAAGCCTTCATCTTCATATTGTTAGTTATTAGCAACCTTGGTAATTCCCTTGCAGTCTTCAAGATAGCAGTGGGATCTTACTAATAAGTTCCACCAGTAAGCCCAACCTGATAGCTTATGCATACGGAAGAAACACTTAAAAAAACCAACAAAACCCCTCTTTCTTCCCCACCTTCCCACTACTACAGAAGTACTTGTAAGATACTTTCCTAATGCTAGTTTCACACTGCTCTCAACTGTAGGCCTTGTTAGACCTTATGCTGTAAGCCAAAAAATGTTACTCGGTTTAGTGTGTTCAGCTTAGTGGATCAGTCTTGTAGTAAGGGGAAAAACCTGCTCTGACTGCCCTTCACTTGCACAGCTATGACTTGCAACTAGCGGCTTGGTGAGCCAGAGCAGGACCTGCTTGCTGCTCCTGCTAGGCAGAACGGGCCCACCACTGTGTTGGTTGCAGCAACACCAGAGGGAGCCTGTACACAAGCAGTGCGGGTGCTCCAAAGTGCTGTAATTACTTGGTTGATTGAGTCTTGACCAATTGAGGCTTGATTAATCAAGTCTTCTGGAGCGTGGCAATTACTGCACTGTAGCAGACTCTGGCATCACATGTATCAGCGTTCCAGCACTGAAAAATGGCTACTTTCTCAGGTCCCTTTGGCCTTGCTGAGACTGACACAGAGGCTCTGCGCTCCCCGAGAACAGCAAGCTGCCTGGACCCCTGTGTTGGAGGAGAGTAGGGCGAGTTTCCCCCACCCCCTGCTTTTTGTTGTCTAAGAGACCTGCGCTGCCTGTGACTGTGCTGGATGTCCCTGGCTCCCTGCATGTGTGGGGAAAAGTGAGTTTCTGATCCAGCTTGCTGCTCTCTCAGAGCCTGGCTGGCAGTGGCATGCGGGGTAAGCTGCTGGCTGGCCAGGTACTTCAGAGCAGCAAAAGAATCCTGTCCCATCCTTTCCTGAACATGTGCTGGGAGCTGTGGACACCCTGCCCAGTCACAGTGCAGCTGTGGTCTGCTGGGAAGCAACAAGCACAGGGGAATTCATCCCCACCCCGTGGTTGCTGCTGCTCAAAACCCAGGCTGCCTGTGGTCATGCAGGGTGTCCCTGGCTCCCTGCCTGTGGATTCCTCCCCCAATACCCAAGCTTGCAGCTCTCCAGGAGACCTGGGCTCTGTTCTAGTCAGGCAGGTCATCCCTGGCTCCATGCACACATGGAAGGGATTTCTTCTGTGTCCCCCTCTTTCCTCCCCCACTCTCCCCGCCCCCCCCACAGCTGCACTGTGCTTGTCACACTCCTAGAGTTGCTATGCTGGGTGAGTATAGCAAGCTGGTCCTTCCACTAACGCATGCAGGGAGCTGGGTACACCCTGCCTGGTCACAGGTAGCCTGGGTCTTCTGGGCTACAGCAAGTGTGGGGGCAGGGGGAGGGGGGTGTAGATTTCCTCTATGCTTGCTGCTTCCCAGCAGACTGGGGCTGCACTGTGGCCAGGCAGGGTGTCCCCAGCTCCGTGCACATTTGTAGGGAAGGAAAGAATGGGGCAGGATACTTTTGCTCTGCTTGGCTTGTGGTGCGGGCTCTGGAGAAAAGAAAGGATCAGGCCCCTGGGAGCCTGGCTGGTAGTGGCTCGAGGTGAGCTGTAGTTGGTTGGGCTCCTAGCTGGCCAGCTGCTGCCTGAGCTCTTGGGGGCCCGATCATTTTTCTTCTTCAGAGCCTGCCTTCTGTGCTGACAATGGCAGGAGTAGAGCTGGTCCAGGCGATGATGGGAGGCACCAGGGCTGCCGGGTACTCCGTGGCTGCCTCTGCCCCATGTTTCCGGTGGGGTGAGGTGCTATGTTGGGTCTTGCTGCACCTCGTAGAATGCTGGAGGACTTCAACTTGGTCATAATAGCTGTCGAGAGTGGCTATGTGGTAATGGACCAGGAGCAAAATTAGTTGGGTTAGAAATAATCCTGCCCTGGAGTGGCATAACTTTAAGACGAATAACAAGTGCTTTAAGCCACTTAAAGGTGTTAATGTGCAGTCAGTCCAGAGGTTAAGGTGCCTAAGCTTACTGTGTAACAAGGCCCTGTGTCTGCATATCAGTGCAGAGAGAACTAACTGCAAAGCTGTTTGGCTTTGCATTGGATGTCTTGGGGCAATTTAGGATCTCTCTGTCCTGGGATCTTAATGGTGAAGGATTTGAGCGTGAAAGTGCAAGCAGTAGACTATGGCTTTGATTCAGGAAAGAAGTTAAGCACATGTTTAATATTAAGCATTTGAGTAGTCTCACTGTAGTCACTGGGTAGGGGCAGCAGTGCAATAGAATCTGAAGCATCTAGTGATTTTTTTCAGAGGAGGAATGGATGGACAAATATTTTCTGAAAGCAGTAGTAGGATATTATGAAGAAAGAAGTGGGGAAGGGAAAGATTTGGATGGGGCTCAAGTAGATTTAAAATTAAGAATTGGAATGAAATATGAAGGATTTGTAAGAACAGAGATAAGAACATGAGAGATCCAAAGCAGAGAGACCAAGGACGTATCCCCACTAAGACAGGGAACTTTCCAGTGGAAGAGTTGAGAAAGGATTAGCTAAGATACTGGAATATAGAAGAGAAAAAAGGCCAGCCCGTAAGCAACAGCAACATCCAGTAACATGGGAGAGAGCATGGAGGTGTAACAGAAAGAAGGAGAGAAGAAGAGATGCTTCCTTTCAAGAAGAGGAGGAAAAAATGAGGAAGAGTAATAAAACAAAGGCAGAGTCCTAGACAAATGGGGAAAGCAAAAGGGGAATGGTAAGAGGGAAGGAAATGAGAAAAGGATGAATGAGGGAGAAACAATAAAAAAGAAATAATATACAAAATATTCTACATCTAAGTTTGTGAATATTTATCTGTGCTCTTCTACACAGGGATATTTTCGTGGATGATGTTCTTTTTCTCTGAAAGCTTGTGGGGATGGGAATAGATGGTTAGCTATTTTGAGCACATGTTGTAGGAATACTGTTGACTATCCAGTTTGAATTCTGTAACTAAATTATTGAAGTGGTCTTGGTTGTTACTTTTTTTAAAATTCTGCTTTCTCACTGGACAATTTGGAAATGTCTCTGGAATGGACATTGTGTGACTTTGGTTTAGGATTGCTCCCGTCCTCCATACACTTTCTCTTTTCTTTTCCTCTGTCTGTAATTAAGACGTATTTGAGGATCTGCTCACTTCCTTGAGGCACAGTCTTGTTCTCTAGAGCAGGGGTGGCCAACCTGCGGAATGGAAGCTGGTCACCGTGTGCTTGTGCAAAGATTCAAGGAGACGTATATTAACTTCTGAAGAGCTGCATGTGGCTTCAGAGCCAGAGGTTGGCCACCCCTGCTCTAGAGTATATGCTGTTGGAAAGGCACAGAGCCCTTTCTTAAGAAGCAAACAAAAAAACCAATGCTGGAGCTTGCCAGGAGGATCGTATTTTCCTGCCGCAGATGAAATAGTTCTTTTTCATATAATCTGTCTGTGCAAGTGGGGATTTTCATTCTTTTCATATAACTCATAAAAACTTATTCCTCCATTACCCCATTAAAACTTAGACTATGCAAAAGTCAGCATATATCATAAAAAGAAAATATATACATTTCCCTGATGACTATATATACCTGCAAATCCCCTACCCAGTTACTTAGTTCACGCTGCATAACATATTAAGTATCCTGCTTGAATAATTTTATATAATCAAGTCTCGAGAAATCCAGTTCATTGCCTACAAATTTGTTTTCAGGAGGCCTTATTGTTGTGGGAAGTTTTACCTTCTTTAGCCATATAGTGAACTCCCTCCAAAATGACATAAACTAATATTAAAAAAAAAAAAAGACACTGTAGCATCATAGTATCCACATGTGGGTTATACCAATATAAGCACCATGATTTTATATTTACACCAAAGCTATGTCTGTATAACTTCCCTGTGCAGACAATCCCAAATACCCTTTAATTTACAGTTAGGTGTTAGAGAGCTTTATTGAAAACAAAATATGTTACCAAATTGCCTTTCCAGTCCGTATGCATGCCATTCTGGTATGTAAGTTTAATTACTGAGTGTACCTCATTTCAAACTGACTGACTATCAAAATGCCATGTGTTACAGACTCCATGTTTCTGAAGCTGACATAATTTCAACTTGTGTATTCAAATTCTACTTTTAGGATGAAAATAAGGTGGATGAAAAGTCCCTCTTACAGAATATACTGGATAGGTATTATGGCTGAAACTTTGGTTCCCTTGAAATCAGTGTAAGACTTGCCATTGATTTAAATTGACCCATGATTTTGTTCTGCGTTTTTCTTCTTCATACTCTTCTAGGTGAGAAAGGAATGTTGAGCACAATGTTAGTGCGTTTACAGTTCTTTGACCAGTGGAAAATCGAATTCATCTACTTAGTTGGTTAATCCAATCACAGTGTGGAGATTAATTAAACTAGGCTTTTGCATTTCTGAATATTGATTTATATAAAATAGTGAAGTTCCCCCACTCTCATTATGCCCATGACTGCCTTTTTTTTAAAGAAAAAAAATCAGTCTTGTCCTGTCTGTGATAACTAACCTCTAAACAAAAGGACAGGCCATAAGTTTTTCTCGAGGCTGCATTGTCAATTGGCAGGAGGTGGACTTCTGACAGCAAATGGTTGATATCAATGAGTTAAAAATCATCATTGTTCTGTAGATGAAGAATATGTAGGTGATGGGTACCATATAAAAAGTTACATAGATATAAGTATAGTTAAATAAACAAAACAATACAAAAACACCCACCGCTTTTGGATTTCAGGCTGCTGCAGTGGTTATCTCACCACAGGAGCACAGAGAGTGGTAGTTGTGAGCAGACTGGTGGCATGGAAGGGTGTGATGGGTGTAATTGTGAATTACATAGAAGCACTGGATCACAACCCTGTGAGATTTACAGTGTCTACTACTACATTATAGAAAAACGGACTTTATACGGACTATGTTAGATGCTTTGTTCTGGCCATGGGCAGAGGGAGAACACTCCTTTCTCTCCTTTATAGGGGTTCTGTCCAGGGGAACAGATTTTTATCAACAGAGCATGCTATTATGAGTAAATGAATCCATCTATTTTGTAGTGTGGGGATTTTTGAAGCTTACATGACTATAGATATGCTTATGTAGAAACCTTTCTAAATATTGAAGAAGTAGCTAGTTGATTTAATTTCAATTTAATTAATTTTTTTTGAAGATCTGTAAGATTTCTCATTTGTTTTCAAGAGAATAGTGCAGTATGTAATGAGTTGCACATCAAACTTCTTTCCTTACTTGAACAATGTATGCTGTTTCGAAAATACCAAAATCTGGAATTATAAGTGATATGATGATTCACTGGTAACATGAATCATTGATAATTCTTGTGCCTGAAAAACTATGCAACCTTTTTCCTTCCAAGAAGAACACCTATTTTTGTTAAGCCCTATTGTTAATCAAATGGAAGAGATTGTCACCATACTCTTCTTGTTTTCTGATGAACACACTTCTTTCTACACAAGAAGAAGGTATAGCTTATGTACTTCCCTTGGAAATGAAGATCTATTAGATACCAGAATTCAAGTTTTATTTGGGGGGGAAAAAGTAACAAGTACCATGTGTCAACTTAAAATCTATACTTATTATGTGATTTTGTATGTAATACCGAGATTATTCTTTTCAATTAATTACACACTAGTAATATTTTAAAGACATCTAGAAAGCGTCACATATACATGTTATTTTCCTCCATTTGAAAATCTGAATAGCACCTGTAATTAAGGGAGAAAACTGAGCCCTGGAAGCTAGGTAGGACTTCCATCTATTGATCTGTGTAAACCCAGCTTACACTGTCAGGGGAGAAGCAGTCAACTGCTGAGCTGCTTTGTCACTGACATAAGCTGAGAGAGGATTTTTTTGTCTATACTGTTTATACACCAGTCTATAGACCTGCTGGCTGGTTGAATTTTAAAGAGTGCGGAGGTTTAAAGACTTGTCCCCTGAGGGATGCTCCTGCCAGTTGGGAAGCGAGCTGAGGCTGTTTTGCAGAAGTTTGTGCGTGTGTATTGGTTGGGGCTGGGGGAGGGGTGGGAGGCAGAGCAACCAGAAAGTAGCGTAGTTCATTTGAGTCTTGAAAATGTTGCAAAATGCACTGATAATTTTCACATTGTTCAGTCAAAACATTGAATTAATATTTCTGTTGTTTTCTTACTTGTACGGTAATTTATTCAGAAAAGATCCAGTTGGGAGATTGAGATGAATATTGCAACTGCTTTTACATAATGTGAAAGCAGTCCTACACTCACCAAGCAGCAATTAATATAGTCAATATTAAGTTAAAAATGCTGTGTGTAAACTAAGATATGTTAAAATCTGTGAATTGCCGAAGATGACAGAGTACTGAAAACCTGGGCTTCTAATTAGCATCTGTGGAATTAGAGTTTAAAAATAAATTTGTTTCCCTGAAGAAGGAAATTCAAAGTTTGGGAGCCTGAAAGAATAAACTGTTTGAAAATATTAAATAAATATTTCAATGATACGTTTACATTTTTTATCCTTTGGTTTGACTTCATTGTTTTCAGCTTTGGTTCAATTTTTATGATTTTATTTTATTCCTAGCTCTTCCCACGGTGGCCTCTCGTGCCAGCCATAAGAGGGGCTGAGCAATCATCTCTTCTAAGAAGAATAATATATGATGCTGTGTAGAAAGACATTTTTCATAATCAAGTCAGTTAGCATTACTTTCCAAAACATAGCATGTTACTTTCAAATTATTTTTATTTTTGCTCTCACAGTACATAGGAGTTTCTAAAACTGGTCCAGAACAATGGGCTTTCTTTTTCTTAAAATAAATCCCAATATAGTCTTCTATTGGCACGCACTATATACCTTTGAAAGAGTTGTAAATAATAATGCATGTAATACAGTATTTTAAAATACGCATACCTTAATGTTTAGTGTATGATTATTTTTCATGCATCTATGTATTGAATCTGGAAAATATTGAAAGGAAGTATGCAGTGTGGTCTACAGGAATTTATCTGCATGATTTTCACTCATGGAAACTGGTACCCCATCCTGTGAAGTGCTGAGTGCTCATTGACTTCAATGGGATTGGTGGGTGCTGTCAGTCAGAATCAAACACTTTTATCCCCACCTGTGTCACTGGAAATTTTCCGCTCGAAATCCTCAATCCTGCAAGCAGACAATCAGTGACTTGACTCTCATGTATCTATATGCTTCTGTATGTCCTGCATAATTTTATATTTTTATGTTTGCAAGATTGGTACAATAAGAAAATATAAATTCTCTGACCTAGCTACATTTTTATCATAAATTGTCTTCCTAAGTTGAAACATTTCACACAAGGGGGTGTTTTCCCAATTGGTTTGCTAGAAGCAAGGAATTAATTACTAGGGTTTTCTTTTCTTTTTTTTTTTGGTTGGAGTGGGGGTAGGAGCAAGAGGGAGGATTTTGTCCAGTCAGTGATATACTTTACTACTGATTTGTTGACAACTGATACAGTTGTTCTCTTCTAGAGAGATGCCTTGTAGTTTAAAAGAAAAGTATATTTTAATATTCAGTTAAGAGACATTTTTTTTGTCACTAAACAGCTTTTAAATATCCTTTTACATTAGCATCTGAACACTGCGGCACTGGTTATATTTTTCCTCTGTTAATAGTAAGGTTTGCTTGTGTATAACTTACAACTCTACCAAAGGGTTAACCATATAGATTTCTGCTTTGTACCAACAGAAGATTTTCATCCTTTTCAGCAATTGACTATGAAACATGTATAGAGTTGTTATACCTCTCAGTAATTCATTCTGCTGCCAACTTCATTCCCTTTTCTCTGCCTGCATTTTAATTGAAACAACATTTGTATTTTTGAGCCAGGATCTGTCAGAAGTCCCTGTGGCTAGTCTGTGGTACAAGTAGCAGCAGACGTGGCTTACCCATATGGTGCGGTGCTTCTTGTAAAATCCATATGGCCTTGTTGAAGGGAATCCCAGCGGGGATGTGAAGGGTGTTAATACCCTTCAGGCCAGGCCTTTCCCTCCTGGGGCTTCTATGGCATTGTCTTTGCAATCTGCCAAAGCACAAACTTAATTCCTTTTTAATAATCAATTATTTCAGTCAAGGAACGTGTGCTATATTTCTTGCAGCCAAATATTTTCTTGAATTTGATTTTCTGGCAAATAGAATACCAATTTCTCCTAGGATAAAAATATCAGAATCCTAACTTTCTTTCTTCTGTTTTTATAGGAAGTGCTGAACAGTGTGCCAAAGTTCTGCTTTCCCTTTGACATTGAAAGGTATGTGATACAATGGTCATGTATTTTAAAATAATTAACTCGCTGTATTTGTAATGTTTAGGGAAAACACTTTTTGCATGGTAAAATGTAAAAAATAGGAGCAAAAGTAAATGCACTGTGTCCCATATTCTTGCACCTGTGGATGAATAGAATAATGACTAATACAGTCAGTATGACCTATTTTTCCTTTGTTCTCCAAGTAGGTAGTTAGACACTGGTAGAAAAATATCAAAGCACAGTACATCCTTCATAGGATTTTAAGAATACTGTTTTGATATAGAACTACATCCTGCTTCCAACTTCCTCCAACCCAATTGTAAACACCATCTGTGTAATGTAAAGATACAAGATAGTTGCCTCCTGACCAGAGTTCTACAGAAATGGTGCAACATACTAAGATAGATGCTCCAGTTGTGCAGTTTAAATATATATTGTTTGGGTTTCATCTTATAGGAAAAATCAAAAGAAATTTAATTTCATACCAGTAATTAAATGGTATGAGTAACATTTTTTTTCCCTGAGAGTAGAATCAAGACATTTATATGTCAGCATTTTAATGTCAATTTTAGTGTGCCTTTGGCATTGTAGTTGCAAGTCATTTGAAAAGTTCATGCAAAATATTTTTATTAACTAAAATGTTTTTAGTTTGTCCACATGGTAAATGATGATTTAACCAGTTTTGTAGATGTATAGCTCAGAAAACTTGTGGTCTAATGTCTGTTTGAGGAAGCTGATATTGCTCCTGGTATGGATTTGGATAGTTTAATGTATGATGCATCCAGGTGTCATCCAGATCTAGAGGATCTCAGTATGGTATTAGCATTCGTTATATGGAGAGGTTTGAGCATAAAAAGTCACTAAGAAACAGAAGATAAAATGGAAACTTGTAGGTGAACTTGTGTTTTTTTTGTAGGGGAGTAGACAGGCTGGAGAGAGAGACAGAAACCTTACAGATACATATTTTATGAAGTAATTTGGCCATCTACCTTTTTATATCTTAAATTCCACTTAAATTATTTGACTTTTGAACTGATTGAACACATAATCCCTTATACAATTTTTATGAGTTAAACAACCATATTAGTGCTGTTTGCATTCCAGCATTTGAAATCTTTAAATTATTGTACTTAAAATAGGCACCCATATCTGTTTCAAAATTATAGTGAAGGTGTAGCATAGAAAGCAAATTTGGGATGACAAAAACAGGTGAGGTTCTGTTGCTGCCATCCAGTGGCAAAAACTTAATCCGTAACCATTGTCTTTCTCAAAAGGACAGTTATAGTGGTGTGTATGAAGCTGTAGTAACCCAACTTTTTTTTTGTGGAAACAAACCACCAAACACATTAATTAATGAATTAGTTTTAGAGCCTCTCCAGAAGAGGCTCCAGGCCACTTACAACGAATCCAGGTAAGTATAAAGACAGATAAAATATTAAAATAAAATAATATGTAGAACAAGCTCCCAAAACAGCATCCAAAATTTAACTCTGCCTGCTGAAGGCCTTTTTTAAAAATTAAAAGGCTGTATAACCATTCCAGATATCTATAGAAACATGGACATAGTATGTTTTTGTTTTGTTTGCTTGTTTGTTTTGATAGTATCTGTTGTTTGACTTCATATAGGTAGCAGGTAAAGCATTGTCTGTATTTTTGGTATAGCTTTTCTGCATGTTTCCATTTCACTGGGTTATTTTCAGTAGTTTAACTGTTTTCACAAAGTATTACCTATTTGTTTAAGATTTGATTTCAGGTATTATATCCAAAACTAAGGAAATTAATATTTTTTTTTAGTTTAGAACAATTGTCTATAACCCTTTTATTAATAGCTCTTGTGACCAAGGTCAGGTCATGGAAACTTGAAATTTGGCAGGGATATTTTCAGTAGCACATAGCTATGTCTTTAGTATATTGGCTGGAAATTGGACTTGATTTGGATGGGGTATAAATGCTTATATTGCTGGGGTGATCTGACCCCAAATTACTTCCTGACCCTTGGTCAGGGGGCTGGACCTGATGATCTCGTGAGGTCCCTTCCAGCCCTAATGTCTATGAAATCTATGAAAGGTTTAAATTTGTACTTTGTTTATGTACAAGCAGTAATATTACACTGAAGATAAAAAGTTACATTTGCTGCATGCTGTGGTCATCTCTATGATGCTTTATGGCTTTGAGGCATGGACGCTTAAGAAGTTAGGGAACAGAATTGAGCCACATGAAATGTGCTGCTTTAGGAGATTGCTGCATGTTTCATACACTGAGAACTGGACCAATGAGTCTGTCAAACAGCAAATTAGTCAAGAAATTGGAACCCACGAACTATTGTTGGAGGTTGTGTGGTGAAGGAAGCTGCAATAGTTTGAACACATCATGAAAAGGCTGGACACCCCTTCTAGCACCATGATGTGGGGCACAGTGGAGGGAA
>NW_005843006.1:63191-81691 GCF_000455745.1 Alligator sinensis
AGATATAGACCCAAGAAGAGCTGGGAAACTGGTTTTAGGGACTGGGTGGGGCTAGTGGAGGAGGGTTGTTACAGCATCCAACAGTTGCAGCGGCCTTGGGACTGACTTGACTTGGCTATATACATGGGATTCTGTTAAACCAGTTATTTTCAACCAGGCTGCCATGACACCCTGGGGTGCTGCAAGATTTTTGAAGGGTACCGCAACATGTAAAGAGATAAGCAAGTAAGTTCAAGCTCAGGCTTGTCCCTGCCTGGCTGATCCTTCATCCCCACTGCCTGGTCCCTCTACAAGGAAATAAGCAATGTAATATATAAATTAGTTTTTGAAATGGGGTACTACGTAATTCATGAGAGTTTTGGAGGGGTGCCACGAGTCCAATGAAGATTGAGAACCAGTGTTAAACCATAAAACAAATTATCTCCCAACATTCCACTAGCAATTCACAAGCATGGTTATGAAACTGAGTGGAAATTTCGATTGGAAGAAGACATCTCAGGAATATCTCTGGATATGCATTTGTGGATTTAAAATAGAATGGAATTTTAGGTTTCATAAGGGAGGGATTGAATAATATAATTTTAAAAGGTGCATTCAGATGTGTCAGAAGGATCCTTATTTCCATATAATAAAGAAAAGCATTAAATAAAATGAGGTACAAGCTCTTGCCTTATAGATCGTGTATGTTTTGCATTATGGAGTAATCTTGAGACTCTAGTAGAATACAGTGGACATTTTTTGCTTGCTTACTTAAATAGAAATTAAAAAAGAAATGTTTAAGTTACAAAGGTAAGCCTTCCAATTCTGAAAAGCACAGTTAAGAGGCCCTGCACAGCACTGATTACATGATCACATGCTACTTCATTTTCCCCGAGGACCCCTGCCTAACTGAGTGCACAAAGTGGACAGAGAGGGGAAAAAAGAATGTACTGTGACTGAGTCTTGCCTTATTCTCTGTGCATGTTTTGTGGGTTTTCACAATGAAGCAAGAGTCAGACAGAAGGAGAAAAATGGTTCTGTAATTAAGGTAGTAGAAAGAAATCTGAGACTTGGATTCTATTTCTGCCTCTGTTGCAGATTTGCTGTGTGATCTTCTACTGACTCTGCATCTCACTTTTGCAGTTGGAACATATATTTTTCAACCTGTCCAGAATGTTGTGAACAAATATTAATCCAAGTTTTTGTGGCAGTCTGATTTTGTCATGAGGACAGCTCAAGGAAAGTCTGTAAAGGTTGAAGTCCTGCAGTCTAATTTGTCTTTTATTGCAATGTTTTATATAGAAAATTTATTACTAATGTTGTTTGTTTATGCATGCATGCATTCAATGTATTTACCAACCTTCCCAGCAAAGGCTCATGGGGGTTCACAGTGGATGCATCTACATGAGATGCTTTACTGCACAGTAGTATAGCTTACTGAGTAGTAAACATGTGCATCTACATGTGCACATGCTTACTGTGCAGTAAACCTCGCTAATCATGAGTACATATACTACCTGCAAATGCAAGTAGCAAATTTACTTTAGATTAGTAACTGTACAGTAGTGCTTGTGTAGACACCTGACTGGGAGAAAATTTGCTCCCAGTCAACTTGGCCACCAGGGGCAGGAGATTTGTTCTCTACCCCTGGGAGCTGCCTGTTGCCGGGTTGGGCTCTGCCACCAGAGCCCAGGCAGGGACTATGTCTCCCTGCCCTGGCAGCAGGGAGCTCCAAGTCCCCTGCTCTGAGATCACAACTGGGGAGCAGCCAGAGCTCCATGGTCATGGGATTTGGGCTGGGAGACCCTTATTTCCCAGCACCAGCTCCATGGTTGTGGGGCTGGCATTGGGAGATCTTTATCTCTCAGGCCAAGCCCTGCAACTGTAGAGCTGGCACTGGGAGATCCTTGAGCCCTCCCTGGAGGCGACAGGGGCCCATCGCAGTGCCCCAGGAAGTGGGTATGGTTTGGTGCCATTAGCAGCTAATCTTCTCCTGCTTCCCTGCATGTTTACTTGCATTTTATCTGGGATCAGTTTACTTGCATGTGTAGACACTCCCCGTATCCGCTTAAACTAGTGCACTTCAGAGGGCCTTTTGTGGTCATTGTTAATGTTTTGGGAGCAGCTTGTAGACCAGTGGTCACCAACCAGTGGATCTTGATCCACCGGTAGATTTCAGAACCTCTTGCAGTAGATCTTGGAGCCTGTTGGAGTCTATCTGAGGCTGGGGTGGGGACTGAGTGCACACGTGCACCCCAGCCTAGCAGGTCAGTCCATGGAGGACGGAAGGGGAGGGGGCTAGATCGAGAACCCCACTGAGGGACAGTGCCACAGAGGCAGAAGCAGGGGTAAGTTGAGTTGGGCCCCAGTCAGGTGGGACTTACCTGCTGGGGAGGTGTGCCCCCAAATATTTTTTTCTCCCTCTGCCTCGATCTGCCATCCCCCCCTTCCATCCCCACAGACTTACCTGCTTGGCGGGGGTGAGGGGGGAGCAGCGGTGGCACATGGTAGATCTTGGGTTCCTTTTAAATGCCAAAGGTGATCTCCTACTTAAAAAGGTTGGAAACCACTGTTGTAGACTGTGGCTCCCCAGACAAGTGCATTTGTGTGTCTTGGATATGAGAGTCTTGAAGAAGGAAGGCAATAGGATAACACTGGAAATTTCCAAAAGAGAGGTCTTAATTCTTCATGAGCCCAGGAAGAAGACAACCGAAGAGGCTGTTCCTCACAATACCCACTCGTATGAGTAAACAGAACAGGACAATACCACTTTGATTCAGGGCTTGCAGTAGATTCAGTTAGGGACTTTTCAGTGCTGTGTGCACATGCATCATTTTGTTAGCTCACTTACAACATGGATCAAATGGATTAGATTCCAAGTAACAAAAATAGATTTGGTATGTGTATAAACAGATAACTTTAGCCTCAACCCTAGATGGGTGTAGAGTGGGTGGCCTGTTACTCTGCAATGTATGTATGTATATACTAGTTTATTATTTTATAATTGCTCAAAAATTCTAGATTGTTCTTGTGGGCTATTCTTGGTATAAAACCTCTGCTACCAGACTGTTTTGTAGTACACCTCTGAAATGTAAAGGTTATGGAGCCTTTGCTAGGCCGCTGAGAATCACTAAAGCTGCTTTTCTAGACCTGGAAGCTTCAGTAATCCCAGCCTCCTAGCTATCTCTTGGAGTATCAGATAACTAGTTGTCCATGTCCCAGTCTCAGCTACTCCATCAACTCACTTTCATAAACTTATTGTATAGTCAGTGAAGAGAACAGAACATGTTTCATGTAGAATATAATCCATTTCCCTCCACAGTTCAGCTTTGTTGTTGTTGTTGTTGTTGTTGTTATTATTATTATTATATGAAAGCATATTGGACTTCTCAGAGAAATATTAAGGATAGGGAAAGTGAAGCCAGTATATTTCAAAAGTAAATAAAATAATGAGGTTAAATATCATTGATCAAAACTTAATTTATACTGTTTGCATAAAACCTCAAAGTCAAAGCAAACAAGGACATAATGGCATGATGTGCAGATCCATTTTAGTCTTTATTTTGAGTTTTAATATTGTTCATGTAAGTCAGACCCTTAATTTCATTAGAGATGGCTATGCCTTTAATATTTTATGTTTTGAAAGGTTTTAAAAATGTGCCATATGCCTGTAAGCTCTCATGAGTTTACTCATTTGACCCTAGGAGTTCCAGGTCTTTTGTAAAGGGACAGAAATTACACATAAACTGGTATAAGTGATCAGAAACCAGTTCAGATCTGTGAAACAACAGCAGTTCAGTGCACATAAACCACTTTCAAAATGGCCAAAAACTGATTTAAGATAAACCTAGATGGATGTAGTATCAGACTAAACTGATTTAGGTTAAATTGGTTCATTGAGCTTCTGTCTCAGATCCCCTCCAGACTCAAGTTGACTCTCAGTCCCCCAGCATCCCAGGATGCTTTGCACCTCCCCCTGCAAACCTCTTCTTGCAGGGTGGGCAGTCTAGCCTTTGCCCAAGCTGT
Organism: Alligator sinensis; assembly: GCF_000455745.1. Classification (NCBI taxonomy): domain Eukaryota; kingdom Metazoa; phylum Chordata; order Crocodylia; family Alligatoridae; genus Alligator; species Alligator sinensis. The sequence goes on from NW_005843006.1 coordinate 67,197, forward strand.
CTCCTCCAGCCGAGCAGGGAGGTGTGCTCTAGTGCCCCTTGGCTTCTGGCTTCGACCACTGCAGGCACATGGCTGCATTTCCAGAATCAAAAGTGAATGCCTGTTCACTTGCTTATCGGTTCACTCTACGCAGCTTAGACTAGCCTGCAAAGATTGAATTGATTCAGCCTTGGGCTTTTTTGACTGTCTATACTTAGCCCTGAGTAAGCCATGTGGACTCTCCGATCAGTGTGTGCGCCTGGGTAGATTGTAGCATGGGGACTGGGGAGGTGTCCCATTACACCCTTCTGTAGAACACATCCCAAAAGAAGAATGCACAGTAGATGTGCTCTTCTAGGTAGCATTTTCCCAGAAGTATCGCTAGGAGTAGTGAAGCAACAGTGAAATGTACCTCATTAATTTCAGCTGCTGCTCTTGCTTTATCACTTGGGAAGTGTGTGCTGGAGACCAGGCATTCAAAATATTCCTGTCAGTACACAATAAGAAAGAAGAATTCCCCAGTAACAGTAGACTATCACTAATCTATCTGGGTTCCTGTGCAGAACATTTTTCCCAGTGACCTAGCAGGTTCAACAAATGAAAAGGTAAAAGATGATGTCACTTTCATTCTTCTGGTGGAGGTTAAAGCTCTTTTCCTTTGCATACGCTGTAGGAATTGGTGAATGCAGAAGCACAGGTGTCTTCTAGAAGCATGACAGGTAGTGGCTATGGGAGATCATTGGATTTAGAGTCTTTGTTAAATGTACCTGTTCAATTTATTCCATGTTGACAAACTTATTTTAGAAGTAAGTTGTGAAAGCACATTTCAGTTACTACTAAAATAAATACTAAAAGGAAATACAGAGTTAAAATGATTTCACTATATGCAGCATTCCACCCGTACTGAAACTCATTCCAGAAAAATTTACATCCTTGAGTCCGACCTTAGTAACAAGCTAGGGCATTTTTACACTGCGGGATGTGGAGCTGGGTGCTTTAATTAGTGAGCTATGCTAATTAAAAGCGCCTGCATGTCACATGCATCAGCGGTGCAGTGCATCCCCGCACTGAAAAAAATGGTGGCGGGGTGCTCTGAGGTAAAGCTCATCGAACATGTTTGAAATAAAACACATTCGATGAGCTTTAGCTCAAAGCGCCCCGCCACCACGTTTTCAGTGCAGGGGTGCATTGCACTGCTGATACACGTGACATGGAAGGCTACAATTTCTGTGCTCAAGCAGACTTGATTAGACTCGATGAGTTTCTAGCACATTGGAGCATTCTCTGCGCACATGTATAGGAGCAAATAGTATGTACCTGCATGCCTTGTGAATGAAGGCCATGTGTTATTTGCTTATATATAGAGGATCTTGGTTAGGACAGAAGATCATATAAGTTTTTTGTACTGTGGAAATTGGAATGTTAAACCTCCAAACTAATTGAGACCAACACCTATACAGTCGTGAAAATAGATGGTTGATCCATAACTGCATGATGCAACTGTTATGTCAGCATGCTCCTTTAGTAATAGAAGTTTAGCAAAACCATTGCACCTCTAACACTGTTTCACTGACAGAAATGTTTCCAGTGATTTATCTCATGTGTAATTGCTATGGGAGGATACAGAGGTAACGGTTATAGCATAACAACTGATGCCTGTTCCTGAGATGCAACTTCCCCTTCTACCTCTGTCCATAGCCAGAGATTTTGTTATAATGTACTTTGTTAACATACAGGGGACTTTAGAAAAGTATTTTGTCAAGGTCACACAAATAGCAAATGATTCCATAATCATAAAGGAGCAAGAGTTCTATTATTGAAGTTTAAAAGAAGGAAAGAAACTACATGGCAGAAGCAATGTGCAGTTGGTTGGACATAAGATTGGAATGTGGCTGTTCAGTGTTCAGGGCTACAAATAGATGTTACATTTGTCTTGGGATAAATCATTTTGTGGTTTGTCCCAAGACAAAACCTAAAAAAAGGTTCATGGGATAAAACGTTATCAGTTTGTCCTGGGATATCGCGAAATGCACCTGAATCAATTCCATCATTAAATCAATGATAAAAAAGTAGCAGTGCCTTCAGCTGCTCACTGAACTCTGATTGGACCAGCAATATGTGTACATGCCAATCTTGGGACATTTCTGTTCGGGGGCAAACATAAGCACACAGTTTGTCCAGGGATAAACACAACATTTGTTCCTAACCTAAGTGTAATAGTTTGTTTTGAATACTTCAGTCATACCAAGTAATGTATTCTTTTACATATACAGAAAATGTTAGTGTGAAATTTGAATGTTATATTTTGTGTAAGTTCCATTTGGTCAACAAATGTAAGAAAAATCAAAGTGAAAGTTGTGATCCAAGTTAGTTATTTTATGTTACCGGAACATATATTGAGATGGATTAAGAAGCAAAGGGTCACAATAAATGACAGAATTACCTTTCCTTATTCATAGAGATCTACTTAAATTGCGTTTTGTTTTGTTTTTTTTGGGGGGGGAAGCAGGAAATCCCCCACTTTCCCTGAAGAACATGAAAATGCCCTTCCCATCGAAATTGGCACGAAATCACCTGGAGGAGGGTAGAAAAAGGGAAAAAAATACTTACTGGAGATGAGGAGTAGCAAGCAGTGAGCAAAGGAAAGTGCAGGAAACCATCCTCTGCAGCCCCTGGGAAAATACAGGGTCTCCCAGCCAAGCTCAGTGATTGAGCCCATCAGCATGCTGATGAGCCCAATCACTGGGCAGCATGGGAAAACCAGGAGAATTTAAAGAGACAGTGCATTAAGTACAGGGAGGCTGGCTGCTGTTCTTAAGATCAGGATGAGTGAAAAGACAGTCCACAAAGCAAAGCACAGTTCTGCCATGGATTGTGTGAAGCATCACTTTAATGAGGTGTGAATGTGCTTTTATTTAGGCTGATGGGGAGGGGAAGGGAAATTGGCTGGTCAGGCAAGGCTGCAGTGATAAGCCAGCCTGGGGCCCTGGAGAATGTGACTGTTTGGTGGGAGTGGGGACATGGAAGGAGACTGTACAGACCTGGGCAGGTTAAACTGAAGTAGTGGGAGCTGTGGCGGGAGGGGAGTGGAAATCGAGAGCCCAGTGCTTATTCTATACTGGTTTCCTATTCCATAGTCATCCCCCCTTCCATTTGCAATCCACCCCTTCCCTCGCTGGCTCCTGCTGCTTCAGATTAGCCCCCTGCCCCTAACAGTGGTGGGGGCCATTTTTTCAGTGGCTGTTTTTGGGCGTTAAATGTGCCAATGTCTGCCAGAAGAAAAAAAAAAAAGCAGTAAGGGCTGGAGAGGCCACCAGGCTTTCAGTGAGTGGTATAAGGGGACCAAAATAAAAATGGCACCCACTGCAAGAACATCTGAGATCAGCAGCTATAAGTGTGATGACCACCTGAAAATAACTGGTAGCTAGCATGGTTTAAGTAGATGCCTACTTGTGGTTGCTTTCAGTATTTGTGTAATTGAAAATACATCTTTTTAATCTGAACTCTAATTAACTTTTTATGTGGGTATTTCCTAGTTTGAGGCATTTGCATATTCTGAGATTGTTAAAAAAATTTTCTGCATTTAGGCTCCTCTTTCTGGGGAGGAAACTGTGAAAAAAAACTACTCAGAAAAGGCTGAAACAGATTTGAGTCATGGAGGGGAGTACATAGAAGTTTAACTAGCCAGTATCGCATCCTAGGCAGTAGTGTAGCCCCCTGCACCCTGCAATTCACTTTTCTGTCTCTAGCAGCAGGGAGGGCACAGAAAATAGTGGTGGCCTGTGATACAGGAGGAGCTGGAGGTGTCACCCCCTTCTTTTGTTGCCAGTGTGTTTTGAATGGCCAAAAAACACTGGTTTTCTGTGGAAAAGTGGGGGGGCATCTCCCCCATGCAAAAGTGAACCTCTGCCCTGTCTTTTACCATATGCTGCTGCCACCTTTCTACCTTCCGCTCTGCTGGAGCCAGAGCAGGGAAGGTGAAAGTCAGTTGCAGGGGTGGGTGGAGATAGGGGGGATGAGGAAGCAAGGTGCCATACTCAGCTCCATTGTGCTTGTCCACACATTGTTATACCACTGCAGCACATGGGTCTAGACTTATAGCATAGATTCGAGCTGCAGGACAAAGGACTTTTGGGACTGAGACTGCAGTTAGGGAAAGGAATTACTTAGGAATCGAGGACCCAAATGTGAATGTTGGCTGAAGACCTGGTCTCTACCTCATTGACCAGTTTCAAGCCTTAGCTCTAGCTCCTACATCTCTTTATTTAGAACAGCTCCCTAGGAGTTTGGGGAAATTGAAATCCTTAATGTTCTAAACACATTTCAGCACCTTTCTGGATGAAGTACAAGCAAGGTCAATGTGCAAATGGCTAAGCCGTTATCTGATTATTCATAGAAGTTAGGGGCTGGAAGGGACCTCATGAGATCATCAGGTCCAACCCCCTGCTCTTAGGCAGGAAGGAAGAGGTACTGCTGGGATCAGATGACCCAAGCAAGGTGCGTGTCCAGTTGTCTTTTGAAGATCTCCAGGGTAGGTGACTGTATCACCTCTGGGGGGAGTTTGCTCCATTTTCTGGACACATGAACCGTAAAGAAGTTTTTCCTTGTGTCCAATCTGAAGCAATCTTCTAGCAGTTTCTGTTCATTATTTTGAACAGATGCTCTCCTAACGCCTGATGTTCGCCTCTTATATACTTATAGGCTGCCATCAAGTCCCCACTAAGTCTTCTCTTCTCTAGGCTGAACAGTCACATGTCCTTCATCCTCACCTCATATGGCCTGTCCTCCAGACCTCTAATCATATGTGTGGCCTTCCTTTGGATTCTTTTATTGCTTAGTTATTGGCTTCTTTGGCATTAATAGACAGAGATAGAATAAAATATGTTAATAGGTTTCTTTTATATTCTCTTAAAAAAAAAAAATTCCCAGATCCTAGCCCATTCATGGAAGTTTAACTAATCTGTCTGCTTAAAACACAAGCCGGTTGAGAAGCTAAAGAAGTTGTTAACATTAATAACTTCCCTTCCTTAAACTGTTAAATGGATTGGCATGTAACTAGAGAATTAATTCTGATTATTATATAAAATGGTGCAAGTTTGGTGATGATACACACTAATTCTCATATGTGAAGAAGGGATTTAATTCCCACCATAACCACAGATCTCAAGGCAGCCTTAAAATTATGTCTCTATAATGACTATAGTATGAATAAAGATCTTTAAAAGTATAGTCCAAAGAGCCTTTTCAGTATTATGTAAATATGTATTTAGACATTTTTAAAAACTTGATTTATTCATGCGATAGACTGTAGTGACCCTGAAAGAGCCCTTTGTATTCTGTAGAGCTAATAGGTGTTTATACACATTCTCCACTATTTAATGATTTATTGCTGTTAAACTAAGATTAAATATAAGTAGGCATTGCAGGAGTTGCATATGGAAAGGAAAGCAGAAAAAAGGAATGTGAGAGTGAATAAAAGGTCAATGACAGAATATGTAACAATTTGCATCTGTTCTTTTAGGTCAAGAATTGTGAACCTTATTCAGCTGGAATTAGCTACTTTCAGCCAACACTGCACATTTTTTTTTCAAACACAAGTATACTAGTTAACTCTGTTCTCCAATATGAAGTGTAGAACTATAGGTAGGGCCTACTTTAAATCACGGGCTCAGCTTGCTAATATCATGGCACAATTGTGGCAGGGGCCGCCATTTTCATGCCCAGATTGTGGTGCCCCCTGATTGCTCCTGTTTGCTGATGGCTGCTGCAGGATTCGGAAAGCATCCTGAGCTTTGGGATGGATTGGGGGTGGGGGTGGGGGGGGCGCTGTTTGCTCTTTCTGGCAGGAAAACTTGGGGCATAGGATGTTGGTGGCAGCTAGGGGCTACCTTGGCAGATGACCCTGGCACCTGGTAGGGGAGGGACTGTTTGCTCCTCTTCACATATGTTCTTTCCCTCTGCCTCCAGTCCCTGGTACCCCAGTTTTTCTGCCCAGAGGAGCAAACAGCCCTTCCCCTACCCGGTGCCAGGGCCATCTGCCAAGGCAGCCCCCAGGTGCCTCCAACCCCTGTGCCCCAGTTTTCCACCTAGACAATGAAACAGGCCCTCCCCTACTCATTCCCAAGTTCTCTCCTCCCACTGTCCCTTTAGCAACGCCTTCCCTGAGCTGCTAGGCTTTTGCTGCTGGCTGGGGAATGCTTTACTCCTGCAGCAGCCATCTTGTTGCAGTGAAAAGCTATGATATGGCCACTTGCTAGGGAACTCCTATATCATGGCATTTTGTTTTAAATCACATTTTTTTGTGAAAATCACTTATTTTCATGATTTCTATGAAAAATGTGAAATTGCAATTTTAAACTCAGTCCTAACTATAGGTAATAGCTTATATTTTACATGAGGGGATTTATCACCTTGAAGAGAGCTTGCAGCAGCCATCTTTCATTAGGCTCTGGTAGTAGCATAGAGAATGGATAAGAGCTTCAAAAGTAGAGATCAAGTTACCAAAGAAGCCAAACATATCAGACTAATTGGAGTCAGCTGACCTCATCCCCAAATCAGAGCAGCCTGAGAATTTCCCATAGCATAAGGTATACAGTAGATGCACAAATTCAAGTTGAAATACCAATACTTTTTGTGTTAGTAATATATGCTGACACTAAGTAATCTCAAAATATGTAGTTAGTTTGAATTATTGACATTTAGAAAAGCCAAAAAAACAAGGTTGCCAACCTAAGACAAGTTTTTTTACTGACAAGCTGCAAACTTTTTACTGACAACTAAACTTTTTTTACTGGTATATGTTTTACATAATGTAAATGTAATCTTTCTGCTAGGCCCTGGATGAAGATGGGTTCAACTTTAGGGTTCAACACCAATAATAGTAAAAAAGTTTGGTTGTCAATAAAAAAGCTTGCAGATTATCAGTTTAAAAAAATCTTGCATTTTGCAACCCCGCTTGACTGCAGCAATGATTTTATACTATGTTGCTCCCACACCAGGGGTCCTCTATACACCCCCACACCATGATGCTCCCAATTGCATTCTGCTTTGCGCTGCCTCCACCAGCCTACCCCTCCTACCCCCATCCCGTCCCCGCATGAACCCTTAGAGGAGGCTACTGTGCGCCTGCTTGCAGGAGTGTTGCAGGACGGGACAGAGCAGCAGCACATTGTTGTCAGGGAGGGGCTACAGTCTACAGAGCCCTGAGGAAATGCTTCCTGCAGGGTGCCGCACTTCTACTCATTCACCAGGTATCACTGCTCGGATCTGTTTGTTCTTCAATGCTTTCCTATGGTGAGGGATCTTCAGTCGAGCTCTGGTTACTTCATTTTTTTTTTTATGGACAGCTCAGTGTTTCTTTACAGATTTTATAGTTAGGTATATTTAGGCTTGTTTTTATGGTCTGTCTATATATTTATAGACAGTTGGCAACCTTGCCAATTGCTGTATTATTGGACTATTTTCTCTAAAGCTGAAATTTGGCCCATTTTGTTTCTAAGAAAAGGAAAACCTCCTATGGATTTTCCTCTAAATAGTTGGTTAGGATCCCAAAATTAATGCAAAAATTTAAACTCTGATTCTGCAGTCTGGTTCGGAAAGGTGGATCCTTCTGCTTGTTTGCAATCTGATGGAAGCAAGTGATTCACAGGAAAGGCAAACGGGCCTTGAAGTCTTAATTATTTGGGAAAACGTGGATGAAAAGGTGTATTTTTTTTTGCGCAGCTCCTTTTGAAGACTGCTAGATTTGAGATTAAGCATTTTTCTTTAGGAAGCATTTTTTAAAGGTATTGTTCCACTATTATCTTCAGTTTTGTTAATGGGGAATAGAGTTTTAGTGATCAGGCAAGCATGGATTACATGATGGTTGCAGATAGTGAGAATGCTCCTTAAGGTAATCTCTTACAGGCTATCTAGGGCTTTGGGTATACACAGGATAGATGCACTAATTATGCTTAAAATAACATGTTAAAATGAGTTTTCTATTTGCTTTTGTGAGTTGTGATACATTATATATGTTTTAAAATTGTACTGCATATTGTCCAGCATCCTTTGGGAAAAGAATGGCAAATGTCTGTGAAAATGAAGTCGTACTAGTTGATTTTTGTGATTTTCCCTTTGTGCAAAGGGAAGAAGACACCCCCTCCTTAAAGTATTGTTAGACATTACAATTTTAATATGCTAACTCTGCGGTATTTAGTTAGCACGTGCTGTGAGCAGTTGCATAATACCCGCTCTGACATGCACTGCTCTGAGTTGCTGCTAGAGGGCTGGGGAGAAGGGGCGTGGCTAGGAGCTGCCAGGCTCCCCCACTTTCCAGCCTCTTCCCTTCATCTTCCCCCCAGTCTCTAGGGTACAGCCTCTGGCCCCTATGACTCACCTCCCCTCCTCCCCCATCCCCATGGTTCACCAGCTCACTTCCAGGTCTCCCTAATTATCTGCCAGTCAGGGGCATTAATCATAGAATCATACAAGTTAGGGTTGGAAGGGACCTGAGGAAGTCATCTAGTCCGGGAGTTTTCAACCTTTTTTAACACGTTTACCCCTTCTGTCTCAATGTGTCAGCTCATGTACCCCTTTATAGTTTTTTCTTGCTTTTAAGGAGTGGGGAGGGGAAGCAAATCAAAGCCCCCACGGTGAGGATGGTAGTGGGGCTGGGGCTTGGGCAGGGATAGGCACTGCACAGCTGGGGCAGAGCTTGGAACGGAGCCATGAGTAGCTCATTGGGGGTAATGAGGGGAGCAGCTCCTGCTACTGCATGCACTCTGAGAGGGCATGCGGGAGGGGCGCGTGTGCACCCAGTTTTGCGTGCTGGGTGCGGCGGGCGAAGCTGTAGCTGCAGACTGTGGCCAGGGCTGCGCTGAACTCTTCCCAACTTGGACTGCTCTCTGGGTGGGCGGTGGTGACACTGGGAGTGGGGCTACAGGAGGGGCTGCAGCCACTCCAGAATTTGTCGCAGTCACAAGCCCCCCCTGCCCCCCTCTCCCCCCCTAGCCCCACCACCGTCCACCCTGAGCACAGCCCAGCTCAACACCCCCACCGGGATCAGCCCAGCACTGACCCAGCCCCAGTTCACAACAGCAGCCTGCCCTTGCTCCGCATGCAGGTCTCGGGCACACAACCCCCATGCTCTCCCAAGGGTGCGCGTAGCAGCGGGAGTTGCCCTTCCCCCACATGGATCAGTCCTGCGCACTGCCCCGGCTGGGAAGACCCTGCCCCAGACTCACTCCCTCTCCCACCACTGGGGCATCGATCAGCGCCCCCCACTCCCCTTCTCTCACAACAGACTTACCAGCCAGATCCAGCTACTCTCCATGCTGCCAGGCTGCAGTCTTGGCTGCCTGCATGCACGCGACATTTATCAGCCACATTATCGGCCACATCAGTTCTGCGTACCCTCTATGACCTTTTAAGTACCCCTTGGGGTATGCATACCCCTGGTTGATGACTACTCATGTAGTCCAACCCCGTGCTCAAAGCAGGATCATCCCCAACTAGATCATTCTAGCCAAAGCTTTGTCTAGCCGGGGTCTGAAAACCTCCAAGGATGGAGCGTCCACCACCTCTCTGGGTAACCTGTTCTAGTATTTTACTACCCTCCTTGTGAGAAAAGTCCTCCTAATATCTCACCTAAACTAACTTTGCTGCAACTTGAGACCATTGTTCCTTGTTCTGCCACCTTTGAAACAGTCTAGCTTCGTCTTCTTTCGAACCCAACTTCAGATAGTTGAAGGCTGATATTAAGTCTCCTCTCAGTCTCCTCTTCTCTGGACTCTCTCAATCTCCTCTTCTCTGGACTAAATAAGCCCAGTTCCCTCAGTCTTTCTTCATAAGTAATGTCTCCTGGTCCCCTCAACATAGTCCATGTAGGGGTGCCGGAAGTGCTATATCCTGGGATGCTGGAGGACTGCTTCCAGTTCGTTTTCATCCCACCAAATAGGCTAATGCTATTGGAATATGAGCTGCCTAACATGAGCTGGAGATTATCCTTGGCCAGAAAGGCATAACTCTGAGATGCTCAAAGCCCATTTAACTCGTCTTTTCCTGTCTTAAAACGCAAGAACTTCTGTCTTAGGAGCCTTTCACATGTTGGAAAGGTAACAGCAGCTGATGTTTCATAGCATTTCCTGACTTTTGAATGCTTGATTTTGTAACTTCAGTGGTATTCTAACTAACGTGTGTGTGTGCGCACGCACGCGCGCACATGCGTGTACATGCCTCCTACACAGGTGAACACTACCCTTGTAGTAAAAAGTTCCATTATGTCTTTTTTACCCTTCGGTAAACTGATAGGTGTTAAATTAGTTATCTATTACAGTGGAGATGAAGCTCTTACCAGCAAAAGAGTTCTTTTATTGGTGCAATTTAAAACAATTTCCCAAATGAAAATAGCCCTCTTGATCAAAGGTCTTTTTTGCAGGTGAACACCATCTGTACTGGGGCTTTTTGGGGGGCCAAAAGTAGAAAAAAAAAACACACCCCAACAAACAGCAGAACCTTTAAACATACTCCAGGCCTTTGTCATGGAGCTTTAGACAGATTTCTAGATAACCGGGGCCAGGTCACTGAGTACCTTGAAGATAAGGACCAATAGTGAACTTCCTTCCAGGATGTATGAAAATATATCACTGTATTACCATTTTTCAAAGTTGATGCTGCTGCTCTGTTCTTTCCCAAGAAAAGTATAGTTATCACTGTTACAGGTTAAAGTATATGTATCATTGAGACTTTTGCATCTCACTTCAGAATATTTAATTTTGCCTTTTTCATGTTTTGTTTAATTTCTTTAGGGTGTCCCAAAACCAAGTAGGACAGCACTTTACCTTTGTGCTTACAGACATTGAAAGTAAACAAAGGTTTGGATTTTGCCGGTTGACATCAGGAGGGAAGGCCTGCCTCTGTATTTTGAGGTGAGTGAATATAAGAAAAAACTGGGATTTCTTACTCTGTGCAATTGTATGTTTTAGATTTATATTTGTTGTGCTTTAAAATGATTTGGGGCTTTTAAATGACTTGAAATTCTTCTAATACTTAGTTATACTTGTCTACAGTTTTGGTTCCCTTTTCAGTAATAAAATTAACTATTAAGTTTTGGCAAAATAATAAACTACTTTTATGAAATTTATTTTAGCACTAAATAAATATTTCTGCTTAAATAACAAGAAATTTAAGAAATACAGTAATATCATGTAGCTTTTCTGGGTTGGTGTGTAATGTGGGTTCTTATAACAGCAGATGAGAAGTTGCAAAAGAAGTAGTAATACTGATTAGATACGGCTTACTGGGTGGGTTTAAGACTCCTAAGGCAGTGCTAAGAATCCTAATTGCATCCTGAGACAATTGCACACCCATATATGTGCATATGCGGGTCACTACAGCCATCACCGGGGGTTGGGTATCCTGAAGCATAAGGAGGGAACCAGGCAACCTATGAAGAGGAACTGAGAAACAGGGTATCTGGAAGTTGGGCAACGTATCTAGAAAACTATTTGACCTACCAACATGTATAGGGGAGAAAGTACAGCAAGCAGTAGAGAAGTTTACATAGAGAACATATTTTAACGGAAAATATTTCACCTGGTCTTTACTGGGGTATTCAGAAGACTGTAATGTATTGCAATGATGTTTTTTGGAGACTTCAAAAATAATAAGCAAAAATGGGTGTGTGTGTCTGTGCGTGCATGCACGCATGTGTGTGGGGAAGCATGAGATGATTGCTGCCTGTTTTACTTTCTGCTTTGTCCAAACAAGTAATGTGAACAAGTCCACATTTTATCATAGATATTAACTGACTTTCCCATGGAAATTATTATAATTCTTTTGAAAAATCACTTAAAAAATACACCTCTTTGGTTTTTGGGAGCATGAGGTTGGAATATACTGAGTAGTGTTCTTTCCTATACTTTTCTGTTACGTTTTGCTGAGGCTCAGTGAAAACATATGCACATGTTCCAATTCCCTCCTTCAAAAAAAAACAAACATTTTCTGTACGTGCTCCTCCCTTTGTCTGAGTTCTCTCTAATCTGTCATCAGCTATTGACACCCAAATGTTCATGCTAAAATACATGTGGCATTATTTTTGTCTCCTTTTCAAAAAAAGAGATGGATCCAGATCCTCAGCTTGTATAAATTGAGTACCTCCACTGAGTTCAGTGGAAGTACATTGATATACATCAGTTGAGGATCTGGCCAATGGTCTGCTACTTTGCAGAAATAACTAAGAAAATGAAAAGTGGCAAGCTATAATTTTTCACTAAGTCATAATAAAAACATTGCCTTTCTTACTTCTATTGTGACAATCTCAAATTTACAATGTAGTGTTAAAGATATAGCAGTGCCCATTTTTATAGAACTGTACTTCTGGACTGGTAACTCATTCATTTAAAGCTCTTGGGGGTGGGGGAAAAATACTACTTGAGTGCAAGGAAAACTTTTCCTGCTGTTTCCTGGTTTCTAGAAGATAGTGCTGTGAAAGATTTGATATGGTATGAAATGGCTTCATCAGAATGAGTATTGCTTTTCTGTTGTTTCCTTTATACAAATGAAATGTGATGTGAAAGCAGCAGGCTGTGTAAGACAATTGTATTAAGTATTCCTTAATACTTAAAATGTATGCTTCATAAATTTGAGATTTCATTTACTTTAACAGTAGGTTGAGATTAAGCTGAAAGTCTAACAAAATGAATGTGTTGGTGTTTCTGATAGATGCAGGGTAGACACCAGATTGGATACTAATATGCATCCACGATTTATTAGCAGTGACCAAACTCACTGGGATTCAGAAGCAGATTTCTACTGGGATTGCATCTGGCTGTCCCTAATACATGTTTGTTTAACTTAAAAAATTATATTAATGCTGTTCTTCTAAAAGGTAATAATTTTGTTTGTAAAAGTATTAAATGTTCTATTAAAGATTTCTGCCAGCGGCTTTAATAAGGATAAATTTGAGAAGGTCATGGGCAGAAGGAGCTGGGGACTACTGACTGAACTGAAAGGGTAATATCTAACTAAACACAGGAGAGCTCATGAGGGTTTAGGCCAGAAAAAAAGAAAAGAAACTTTAGATACTGGGCAGATTAGTGAATGGAAAATAGAACAAAGAATATACAATAGCCTTGTATCGATGGCATCATGTCATATTCTAGCCAGTCCTAATCTGCTATAGTAACCAAATTTAATCTGGTTGGTGAAGCAGTGTTATTGGGGTGCAGTTGCTAGGTGCCTGGATGATGGTGCCTGTCCTGAGGCCCTGTTTTAGCAAGGACTGAAGTTCTCTGTGGGTGACTGTCTCTTCTGGTTCATGGGTCCCTCCTTCCCATAATTCATTTTTTCTCTGAAATTTTAATCAGGGTTGTCCTGCATTTCAGCCACAAGATCATGATGTAAATTGGAGAATAAATAGTAGAAGAGGTACTCTCCTTGCACATATGAATGCTCATTATATAAGTGGGGGGATCTTTCTTGGTGCATGCATAATAGTATAGGCAGAGTTGTCTCTAATTAGAATATTTTATCAGCGTTTATAAGATATTTACACCTCTAAGTGTATTTTCCTTATGCTGGTACAATGAAAGATATTCCAATGTGTACATGTACGGGCACATGTATGTAATTGTAAAATTCAACATCTTTCCATTATACAAAAATGTACATTAACACAATCTGTAATAAAAGATTGTACAGGTTCTGCTTACAATTGTCAAACCCCTGAGAACATTACAAGTAGGTAAGTAACCATCCACATAGTACAGCCAGAAAAAAAAAATGGTTGGGTTTCCCCCCAGGAGTTCTGTGAGATTCCTTGCAGGGCTCTTTAAAACAACACGACTGCTTTGTAGGGCTCACAATGTGGATTCCTGCTGTGTGCATAGTTTCCTTGAACTTTTCAGTTAATGTACCCTCTAATACACAAGAACAATGGGGTATCCTCTTATGAGTATGTTTTAAATAAATCTGATTGTGTCCATCTACTAGATTATTTTTCCAAATTCACTTTTCTGTATGAAGGCTCAGTTTGCAAATTCACAGCTGAATTAGCCTAATAAGTTTAATGTTATTTTTAATTGGTACAGAAGGTGTGATTCTTCTAAATTTTGGACACCTAAATTGTTAAACTTTCAGATATTCTGAAAATATTGTCAAAAAATCTTCCTGCTGCTGACTGGATATAAGGTTGACCTTATTCACACTGAGACATGCAAAGGGTACAATTAAAATGTTCAGCCTTAGACTTGATTAATGAAATTTTATGAGTGTAAAATTGTCACCTACATTTCCAAATGAAATACTCTAATAAGGAAGACAGGTTTATATGGTAAGCCTTTGTAGTTCTTCAAATCAAACCATGCTTGAAGCATTCTCACTCTTCCTTTAGGCAAATCCCTTAGAAGCAGAATGTTTCAATTTTACACATTTTGTGTCAATTTTCCAGACAGAAAAGTAGCCCCTAGACATTAGACATTTAGCTACGGAAAGGCGGTTTCCTTAGTTTTATTTGATTACTAGAAGTTAGATTCCTG
>NW_005843006.1:81767-105208 GCF_000455745.1 Alligator sinensis
TCCTGCTGATAGTTCAGGACTGTTAGTGGTTACCTGACTCTTTGACAGAAAACATTTCCTTTCCTTTATTTAACCTTTGACTCATGAATATAAAAGTTTTATCAGACTTATACTAGAAGCACAAGTGAGATAGAAGTCTAGTTACTACAACAAAGCTGATGCATGATTTTTAATAAAAGTTTGAGCCTCTGCCTTGTGGCTCATTTGAATTAAAAGAAAATGTTTACATACACTTTTAATTAACTCTGAAAAATCTTGTGCTGTTGTTTTCTTGATAGGTGATGGCCACATTTGTAGATAGAAGTCACTGTAGTTCAAAATGTAAAACATTCATTTCCTCAAACCATATTGTAGGCTTTTTTATAGATTTATACATTTTATTACAGCAACATTTATTGTAGTACCTTTTTACAGGTGGAGTTATTAGGTTGTCAGATTTTCCCACATTTGTTTTTCAGAAGTTTGTAAGGTTTTTTTGGGTAAAGAGCACATGTAAAATTTTTAAAGCACTTAAATAAGGTATCTAAGTTCAATTTGAGAGTTGTCTTAATCCTTTAGGATTCTGAAGCCCGATGATTTTGACTGACAAATAGGGTTCAGAGTGTTTTCTTAAGTCACTTAGTGTTTTATGAAATTTTACCTTATGGTTCCTGTAAGTTAATACAATGTGTAGTACAAAGGGGCTTCAATATTAATTGGATCCTTTTGATATGATTACAAAGTAATTAAATGACAAAATGTATTTAAAATAAATATATGAATGTAAAGAAGGTGTGAAACTCCTTTCTTATCTATCAACTTTTTATTTTATTCTGTTCAAAATAAAGATCTGCCTGAAAATGTTGAGTAGTTGCTAATGCTGCTGTCATTATCACTACTATTATTTCTGTGTTGCAAGCCTTTTACTATCACAGTTATAGTGAAACCATTTTTAATTTTTTGTTGTTGCTGATGATAGCCTCTCTGCATTACTGTTTTTACAAAAACAAAAAAAACCTGCCATTCAAGTAAACACACAGA
Source organism: Alligator sinensis (assembly GCF_000455745.1). Taxonomy (NCBI): domain Eukaryota; kingdom Metazoa; phylum Chordata; order Crocodylia; family Alligatoridae; genus Alligator; species Alligator sinensis. The sequence goes on from NW_005843006.1 coordinate 82,788, forward strand.
CACTGGCATACATTTAAATGGAGTCCATCTTTTTTACTTATCAAGATAGTTGTATTGAAAACAGTGAAACTACCATATGTAACGGTTGTTTTCAAAGGATTACAAGATTTGTCTAAGAAGAATAGCTGAGTAGTTGCCCTTGCTCATAATACTTTTTTTTTTAGATACAGTACATCAGTACAATAGTGCTGTGTTAAAATGTATTTAGTATTACAGTATTTAGTATTAGTATTTACAAAAAAAATGTAGAGCCCAAATCCTGCAAACATTTACATATGTGTAACTTTGCCCACATAAGTAGTCATATTCAAAACAATGGGATTATCAATGTGAATTAAATGTTTGCAGGCTCAGGCCCTTCTGCTAGCCCTGAAATTTCTATACAAGAGTTTTTGTTGTCCAGTGTCTAAAAAAACCCACATCTCAATTTACAAATAATTGTAAACAATTACTGTAAGATTGGAAGTAAAATACTTCCTCACGGCTGTTCCCTCTTCCTCCTCCCTTACCCCACAACATACACAAATGCAGGCTTATTTTTGCAAGTTATATAGTGATATAAAGATAGAGCTAGAAGAGATGTGTGTGTAACATAATTAGCATGTGTATAAATTCACTTGTCTGTATGGAAGACAGGTTTATAGCCATACATATTTGTTTATTACTCATTATATAAGGAAAAAGTGATATTACATATTAAATTTAGCATTAAAACTTATAAATAAATATTGGCAGGGGAGATTACAAAGATACAAAGAAAAAATACTCCTGTATGTCCAGTTGGCATCATATCAGTGCTGACAGTGCCCTGCTCTCCAGTAAATGAAGTACAGAAATGGGCAGAAACTATGTTTAATTCATACCGTTGGAAAACAGGAAAGATTTGCTTGAAAAAAATAAAGATGCTTTTGGTGCCTTATCTTTATTTTCATGCTTTGGGTATTACTTTTATTTATTTATTTGTTTATTTATTTATTCAACAATGATATACCTTAAGATACACTTTACTGTTTTGGGTTTAAATGGCATGCTTAAAACTATTTAAACATTGTTTTCCTTAGGTTTAACAGTTTTTAAAATATAGTAATTATTTTTCGAACTTCAGTCTGGAAGGGAATGTTTTTATAATATGGCATTTTAAAGCATTATACCTGACTCCTAAAACTTTTATTTCCTTTATATGATTTTGATTTAATAATCTGATGTTTTGGTAGATGTGGGAGTATAAAATCAGTGGGTTTTTTTCTTGCATGAAAAAACCTTGTTGAACTGGCAGTTCTGTTTGTATGCCTTCCTATAAGGAAGGAAAGCCTCCCTTAGCTCACTGTTAAGGATCACTAGTTTCAAAACATTGATTTGACCTTTCTGTACATAATTTTAAATTGCATTCAAATGTTGTTTGTACAATAAGTGTAGAGCTAAGTTCCTAGACTTTGAGAGATAAATACTCATATTTTGAGTGATTGAAACATGATTACTTGTGTTTTATAATATGCTATTGATAATGAAAAATAGAAGATCAGTAGTTAAAGGACATATTTTAGAGCTTTCTACTGCAAAGTGAAGGATTACCATGCTACTCCTGAAATGTTGCTGGATGGCACAACACAGGGACATTGATATGTGTAGTCTGAACTAATCACAGTCAACTGGTATGAAAAATAATTTTCTCTAAATTGCATGCTAGTTTGAAGATGTTTGAAATGATGCTCTAGTCTGTATCACTATACTAGACTAACAAAGTCATTTTTAATTTGTTCTACAGTGTTAGAAATTATTGCTTGGGGATTTGCTGTTAAGCTCCCTCCACTTCTCTCATTCCTTTTTTTCTCCCCTCCCTCCACATATCTATGTTACATCTCTGTCACCCATTAAACTGTGCTAACATGTTCCCAGAAGGTAACAGAGCAGGAAATCTAACAGAGAGAAACTTCTAGCAGGGTCAGTCACTTTGTCGGATTTCTTATTTAGTCCTATTCCCCACAACATGTAGCAATCATACCTGTAGCATGGAGTGCCTTTCCTGAAGTGGACTATAAAATTATTTTTCGTAGTAATGAAAAGCAAAGGTTGCAATTGAAGTAGGTTATGAAATATTATTTTAAAGTTTAAATAATACCTGATGGTACAAAGTTGTGTTAGATCACTAAAAGATGAGCTTCAATGTGATTAACGGATGGCACAATATCCAGAAAACTCTTTCAAAGAAGGCTAATGGTCAAGAATATCTCTCTATTAGCTTTCAAGAAACAGGCTAATTCAGCCTAATTTTTGTTGACTTGAGGATTCCCTGCAGAAGTATAAAGCCTCTAGCAACATTTTTTTTTTAAAAGCTGCTTCAGTCTGAGCTTCAGTCACCTGTTTGCTAAGATCTTCTGAAGCCATCTAGGTTTGTGGAGATCACTTTCTTTTTAGAAAAAAGCAATATTTTTATCCTTCTTGTATTGTTTTGGAACAATTTTTTCAATATTTTGCAACATACCCTACATCTCTGAAAAGCATCATTTAAAATGTTTTGACCCATTTGGAAAGAAAATCAGTCTCTCTGTTAGCTGGGTACATGACTTCATCTGGAGTATATGCAGATGATTTCCTCAAAACTGTTTCAGAATAAAATTTCCTGAAGACTCTTTGACTGCAATGAGCTGTTTTGACTACAGTGAAATAACAAAAGATTTTAACATTGTGCCTTCTCTTTTCATAAGCATACTGTCATACAACAAATAGTATGGTCAAATAGTTCCAAATTTTGACTTTTTAAAGATGCAGTGTATATATATACCCATCAGAGATTGAATTACTGTTAAAAAAAACACCTGACTATACAGTCTATTCTATTTTTTTTAAAAATCATGCAAATTTTAAAGCCTTGACTTTGCTGACTTTGGCATGTGTCACAGAGTTGAAGTTTGGCACCCACACTTTGAAGTTCTTTGAATGAGAGAGTTTACAAAATAATGTTTACTTTTGCATCCTATGGCTGTGAACAGGTGTTTGCAGGACCTGGCTCAGGTTTAGGTGGCTTACTTTATGTCCAGGGGCTGGTCGATCTGGAAGGAGATGGGTCTGCAGGGGAGGCTACCCGATTGGGGGGGGCTAGTCAGGGACTGCCGAAATATCCTGGTTGGGTGGGGATAGGGAGGAACAGCTGAGCCTCGAGGCTGTGGAGAGTGACTAGGCTTTCCCAGCCCTAGAGCTGTGCTGGGAAGATGTGTATGAGTTTATTAGAACTGGTTAACCCATGCTGATCAGGGCTAGGGACAGACATTACACATAAACTGGTTTAAGTGATCAGAAACTGGTTTAAACCTGTAACAGAGCAGATGTTCAGTGCACATAAACCAGCTTGAAAATAGTTGAAAACGGTTTGAGATAAACCTGGTTGAATGTAGTATCAGACTTAAGTGATCTGGGTCAAAGCAGTTTATGCAATGTTTGTCCTAGACCCCTTCCTGTTTTAAGTTAAGTCAGAGTCCTCCATCATCCCTGATGCTTTGCAACTCTGGGTGGGGCTCTGCTCCAGCCCAGGAGGGCTGGCCCATCCCCCCTGCTCCCTGGCTGCAGCTCTGGCAGAGACTGCAGGGCATCTGCCTGGCTTCTTCCCCCTCCCCCCCGCCACTCCCTGCTCAAGCAAGGATTTCCCCCTCTCCTCTGCCTTACACAGACACCTCTCAGCATTAGCTAACATACTGGTGGCCTGGGATCTGGTGGCCGTCTAGAAACTCACCAGGGGGGACCAGCGGAAAATAGGCGAGGCTATGTTCCCCTGGGCACCACCTAGGATGACAAGGAATAATGGCTACAAACTGATTGAGAGTAGGTTCAGGCTTTATATCAGGAGGCACTACTTTATGGTTAGGGCTGCCAGGCTCTGGAATGGGCTCCCAAGGGAGGTGGTGTTCTCCCCTACTTTGGGGGTCTTCAAGAGGAGGTTGGATAGATATCTGGCTGGGGTATTATGATCCCAGCACTTGTTCCTGCCCAGGGCAGGCAGTCGGACTTGATGATCTGGTCAGGTCCCTTCTGACCCTAGAAAATATGAAACTATGCCACGTGCTGGCTACAGTCTGTGCTGTGGGAGACTGGACAAAGGGAGACAGGGCAGTGTTGGCTGTGGGCTTTTTGTAGCTAATCACAAGGTAACTGTTAATGTTCCTCTGTTCCTTCCTTGGAAAAAGTTGTTTAAGAAGAGCTTGAGCTAATGAGAGAGGCTGTCGTTAGCATTTGTCAGCTCATCAAACAAAACAACTCCCTGTGTAACTCCCTGCTGTGTAATTTAGTGCTCTGTTATCAAGAGCAAGGGAGGAAGTGGGACCCCTCCTTAATCAGAACATCTTGCCAGGGACTAGCCACGCCCCCCTCAGGTCAGCACTCTGGAAGGGAAGGGAGGGCTGCTCTAGCGCCCCCCGGCTTCTAGCCTGAGCCACTGCAGGCATGTGCCTACATTTCTTCAGTCCAGAGGGGATGTCTGTTTGGTTACAAACCTGTTTAGCCTAGCCAGGTTAGACTAACCTGCAAAGATTGAATCAATTCAGGCTCAGGCTTTTTGAGTGTCTGTCCTTAGCCCTAACGTTAGTTTTTGTCTAAGAAGAACAAGAACTTAGTTGATCTAAAGTTAGTTCTTGTCTAGTTCAGGGTGACCTAAGCCTTGTGAACACTTGTGAACACAGCCATTTAGCTCTCCCTAAGCTTAGTTAGGGAAATCTAAACATAATGCTTGTACACACTGTAAGCTTAGGAAACTTTTCCAATTAATGAACCACTTTTTGAAAATCGTTTCATAAATGTTAAATTTGCAAAATAATTAAAATTAGATGATATGTATGTAGTATTTCTCGTGTATTGTGCAGTGATATATGCAAAATGAAGTGTGCTTTTTTGCACAGTAAATTTTGGTGTGACGATCAGAATTGGAATATTACATGAAATGGAAAATATTAGTAGTTCTTTCCCCTCTTCTGAAAGCAAGTCAACATATCACAACTGTCTCTGTTAACTTAAATATGTGCCAGTTTATACATGCACTTTTGCATTCTGGGAAAAGGTTTCCTGAGGTAACAGCTTAGAGGTGTTGGAATTATATTGTAAATAATTAAGCTCCCTGGAAGCACTGAATAAATTTGGATACATTTTAAAATCCAGAATCAATACAGTTGTTCTGCGATAGATAAATTGAACACCACACTTCTTTTACACATAATTTTATTTTGCAGTAAGTATTGAATTGGTTGTTCTTTTTCCCCTCCTTGGAGCCTAAAGATCAATGGCATTCTTTTTTCAATATCGTTGGCAAAAAATGTTTCCTCAACTTGTTGCAGTCTTCTCATCCCCTCCGTGGCCACTTTTTTTCCACCCAAAGATGGCTGTAAAATATTATTACTTGCCTTTTATAAAGAAAAAAAGGGCTATATATTACTTGGGCTATAAATTATGGCTGATCATCTTGTATAAGTTTAGGTATGGGTGCTCTGTTTGTTCCTTTCTTTCCCTCCTCTGATTTGGTTCATTTCTCCATTCAACTCATTTGACATGGAATGACTTTCTCTTTCTAATTCTCCAAGCAAATGTCTTTAATTTACTCCTTCAAAAGTGTTTCATCTCTTAAGCCCTTCTAAGGAAGTAAATATAAAGTTATATTTAAATAAATAAAAAATTCTATATGTTTTTCCTCCTTCCTTTGGCATCGAGTATGTCCTTTCTTCTCTGCATCTGCTACAGTCAAAAATCCACCAAGCAGAAGTTTTTTAGACTTACCTTATAGAGCTGCAAATGCATCAGAGCAACATAATATTATTTATTCAGCTGGATGATAACCTATTTCTTGGAATTCTCTTACTATTTAACAGTATGCTGTGTAGGCAGTAACATCAGATGCCATTTCATTTCTTTCACATGCTGCTATTATTATTTTTAATGAAGTGTTCTATAAGGTAGTAGAAAATAGATCAGAAGACAAAGTTTGATATTTTAACGTTTGCATTAGGCCATACCTGAGTGAACTAAGACTGTTTTTTATGAACTAAAAATGTTTCAATTAGGCTTGAAAGAACAGCAGCAAGAGGAGGAATTTCTTTTAAGAGCCAACAGTGAAGCTGCTATAAGAATAGCAAACTGAAAGTAATTTGTTATGTAAATAATCACTGTGTTCCTCGCTAAAATAATAAATTAAATTTCTCTTAGAGAAAAGAGCAAGAGTTAGAACTGGCGACTCTTCCTGCAGCTTGTCTAGCTGTCTATTCCTTGGCTTTAGCAACTAAGCTGTTATCCAAAAAAATATAACCATTCCACAAATTGGACAAGACTGAGACTTAGTTTCTATACCATGGAAGGTCTCCCTTAATAAGATTCCCTCTCCCATCAGAAAAAAAACATTTAGGAAAAAACTCTGCATCTGGAAGTTTCCATTAGCAATTGAGAAGCAGCTATAACAATCTCTGACACTTATACTTCAGTTATAAATCACAACTGGAAACAAAATGTGCTTTGAATCATTAAAAATATGCTATGAAATATTACATTAATAGCATTCTGTACAATGTAGATTGTGGTCTTAGATGTGATAAAAACACATACAGTTATTTCATTAGTAAAATTTTAATGCAAACTAAAAATAATTCCTTCCAAAATATTTTAAACTGCTATGTAATTTATGGTATGGTAGAATTCATTTCTGTGTACTGTTATATTTGTGATAAAACACTGGCAGAAGAAAAATGGCAAATGGCAGTTGGTAAGTATGTCATTTATTACCTTGGTATTGTTTAAGAACTCTTTTAAGATTTATTAAATATAAGACATGCTTGAAACATGATGTATTCTTTCATTTTAAAAGTAGCAGTGTCCATCATTAGGAGTATTGGAGACACTGCAAAAGTAGGAGTAAAATGCAGCAGCAATGGGGGAGGAGGGAGGAGAACAGAGACAGCAAGGCAGTGGGCCAAGTGGCTGCAGGGTGAACAGAGTTTTATCAGCACAGTCCTCACTTGCCCTCTTGCTGCTGAGGGCCATGTCCAGCAGGGCCTCAAATTCTCTGTTAGGCCATGCTCCCAACTTCCTGTAGTCCGATGAGCCAGATGGAATGGCTCCATGGGCCGGATCCATCCTGTGAGCTGCATGTTTGACATGCCTCCCCTATAAAGTATACGTCTGATGCAAATCTTTTTGTTTTTTACAACAACAAAAAAATAAGTTAATGGATATCAAATGCACAAACTCATAAATGCATATTAAATGCAATTTAAGTCCATTTAGCACTGCTTAAATGCTTCACAGCACTATATTATTTATTGCAGGGATAATAACCTTTTTTCTTGGACTTCTACCATTTAGCAGTATGCTGTGTAGGCAGTAACATCAGATGCTATTTCATTCCTGTTGTACAATGCTATTATTGTTTTTAATAGAGTGTTCCATAAGTTGGTGGAAGATAGATTAGAAGATAAAATTTGATATTTTATCATAAATATTAGGTGATTAATGCTCTCAGTTTAAAATGTTTTAAAAATCTCGTTGTTTTATGAGGTTATTCTTCACTTACATGGAACTTTCTGTGGCTGTCTGTCTTGCATGACATTTTTTACATGACATACCTATTAAATTTTTCCTATGAAGTGCTAAAACAACCATTTTATAATGAATATAGCTGAATTAAACATTTTGCAAATATAGGGATATTTAATAGTTACAATTTTAAGAAATGTAATTATGTCAGTCTGGCAATTATATACTATAGAGCTTAATATTCTTGATATGTATTTAAATGCAGGTATAAATAAAATATATCAGTAAGCATTTTCTCGGAATGGGTATGCTGGAAGTGTGAGCAGTTAATCTGTGGTAAGCACTGTATGTGCAGTGGAAAAAAGGCACTCATTTACTTATTATATTTAATCAATAAATATATTATATTTTATTTTATTTTAGTTACCTGCCATGGTTTGAGGTATACTACAAGCTGTTAAATACTCTCGCAGATTATTTGGATAAAGAACAGGTAATTGTAGATGCTTGCTTGCTTTGACTAAGAAAAATATTTTTAATTCTTGCAAAACTGTCTTTTTATTGTCTTCATGTTTAAATAATACATGTAATTTGCAGAAAAATAAAAAATCTTTGTAATTTTATAATTTTGTCAAGTGGTCAGCAAGCTTTACATTTATCCCAGTGGAATTAAAAAAGGAATGGGGGAGGGGAGGATTGGGTTATATTTCCTCCACTATCTCTTGAATATCATGTATTTTCAAAAGCTGCTGAGAATACACTGCTGCAAAGTGACATAGTCCTTGTATAAACAAATCCTCAGTTAAATATGAACAGTGTCGCATCACTGGAGAACTATATGACATCTTACTTGTTAACCAGATAGTTCCAGAGATTTAGGGTTATCTGATCCATGCACTTTTTTCTGAACTGCATCAGATTTTATGTACTATTTAGGCCTTCATACTAACTAAAAACTGCTTCTCATAACACTGTCATCTTGACTAGAAGGGGAAAATTGCTTGCAGTGTTCAGGGAAGACCATGGTAGTTTAGTTTGCATATTCATGAGCAATTAGATATATCCCAGGATTATGCAGGAGAAGCAGTATTGGCACCTGTCTTTATTAAGCGCATTAAAGCTATACCTTCTTGTTTGAAGTATGTTGGTGTTCTAGATATTTATTTTAAAAGAGGAAAAAAGGATCAATAGTTAACCATATGCTCTAGGCTTCTGAAACTTGGCATTTCAAGAAGTTAGGAACTACTGTAATAGGAAAAACATATAACCATAAATAAGCTGAGGAGAGTAATTCACAATCTTTTATAAGTGTTATAAAGTTACAATAATAAATAAAATACAGTAGTGGAGTTGGGCAACTTAAAACAATATAAAGTACGTTCAAGTCTTATTTCAAGATGGAACAGTCAAACATTTTAAACTTTGTTTTATTTTAGTCCAATGCAGTTCACTGTAAATAGCAAGGCTTTTTTGGGGCTTACACAGTGCACTGGCTGTTTTTACCTTTTTCTCTTTCTTAGTGCTCCTTCACACTAACAAATAAATTCCTTTTTTTTTTTTAATAGCCGACAAAGCTGCAACTTTATAGTAGTATAAATCAAGAAGTCTACATCTTAATGAGGCTGAAGTTCTAGCATTGTAAGAAAGGGAAATATTTTGTTTAGTCTACTATCTAGTCTTCTGTCTCTGGAGTAGAACTGTGCTTGTATAAGTTACACCAGTTTAGCTTTATCTGTCCACTTCCACCCTAGGGTTGTAATTTCCTAAATTCTAACAGTCATTTCCTAAATTCTACCAGGCTGTTACTTGCTCCCTGCTTCTGTATTGACAAGGTGCTGTAATATAGCCCTTACCATCACAGCACAGCTACGTGTCTGCCCATTCTGTAATCCTATTGTATTATATATCAGTGTATAAATCCAACATTAACTGCATTGAGATATGTGAATGTCTTCACATACCATTACCCGGATATAATTATCAGGGAGTTTGTGATTCACTTACCCAGTCAAAGATAGTGCCATATTTACTCAAATCTAAGATGAGGTTTCCCATCCTCCCAGTCAGCTTGGAAGGTTGGGGGGAGTGGGAACTGCCTCATCTTGGATTCAAGTACTGACCCAGGGTAGATTGTGGCTCAGTTCCAGCTTTGGCCCTGGGCTCAGAGCTTGAAGCCTGAGTTGAGCCACCACCTTCCCCAGGCCGGAGCAACTTGTTTGGTGGGGGAGGAGCACACATCCAGAAGTGTGCAGGAGACCACAGCTTGGTCCCACACCCCTTGCCCCCTGTGCCTATGCCAGCTTCCCCCTCCCTACTTAAATTTTTCTCCAACTCTGGTCCCTCCAGCCCCAACCCAGCCCAGTCCGGCTGGGAGCTTCTGCTGCTTCTCCCTGGCTAGGCCACGATTCTACTGCTGTTGAGTGCTCTGGAGCATAGAGCTGCAGCAGAAGGGGAGGGGGTGTTTGCCAGAAGTGAGGTAAGCAGGGGGTAGAAGGCAGGCTGCAGAAGGGCAAGGGGCAGAGGATAGACTGCAGGAGAGAACAGGCATATGAGAGGCAGGGAATTCCAGGGCCCAGCACAGGCATGGAGGGTAAGGGTCAGAGTGCAGGCAGAAACACGAAGGGCAGGAGGTATATGGTGGGGGGCACATGGCAGGTAGCAGGCACAGGGGGGGAAAGGGGTAGGGGCAGAAGGGATGGGGTGGGTGGAGGTGGGGGGTGAATTTAAGACAACCTTCCACTTCGTAGATTCTGTACATCGAAAATTAGAACTAATTTCAATAATTTAATTCTAATTTTCCATGCGTAGAATCTTACTGTTGGGGGGATAGTCTCTGGAGACATCTTGGATTTGGGTAACTGTGATATCTGAATTAGGACGTAAACCAAAATCTATGTTGACTAATTCAAGATCCCAGTAAGTCTACCCAACCTTTCACAGCAAGGCGGCAGCTAGTTTGTAGGAATACTGAATGTATGGAGCTACTGACATTTTAACCCTTTCTCCATGCAAAACTGATCATCTTTGGTCAAATTACTTTAAAAATATTTCAAAATATTGTGCTTTTCCCAGTCAAATAAGACCATTTTTAAGTTTCAGAACATCCTTGTAGGTACAGTTCTGTTTCTGAAACCAGGTCATGGCACCATGATCAGATCCTGTAACAACAGAGACATTTGAGTTGGGTGTACAGGTTTATTCACCAGGCATTCATATGGCATTCACATCTATCACCCTATTTGGTCATGGTAGTATCAAAGCATTCTGGGGAATTAGGAGGAGCCATAGCCTATCAGTTCAGTGAGGTGTATAATCCCCAAAGAATATGCACATACTGTGCCACCCAACAACATTTGTGGAAATGCATTTTGTGTAAGCCCTGCTGCACATAGAGACGAGATGAAGGAATATCCAGCCAACTCAAGAACACAAGTATGAATAGGGAATCTTGTCTGTGAGAGACAGAATAGCCCCATTTCAGAGACAATATTATGCCAGCTTAGGTCAGTAGCTTTGTTCTATGCTCTACTAAACTACTATTAATATGGCTCAGCAGCCTTATTAATGCCATTTTACAGAGGTTTGAGTAACGTTGTTAAACTACAAGCATAACCTAGGGAATGTAGACAAAGAATGTGAATGTGAAACAACTGATTTTGGAACTTACAAAATTTGTGTGTTCTGTAGGCATAAAGATAGAGTGGGCCTATGCCTTAACATTTAGCTGCTGTATTATAAAATATAGTTATCTGTGTGATTAAGTGTAAAATCATTAAAAAAATTAATTTATTTTATTTTTACATGATTAAGTACTCTTTTTTAATATTTCCCATAGGAAAATGATTTAAATGATTTGTTAAAATCATTATATAACCACCCTGTGCCAAATGCAAATACTCCTGTCAGTTTAAATGTGGTAAGTACTATGTGTAACATTTCCCTACCATAAACCAGTTTAGCACTTGTTGTGGTCAGTAAACCCAGGCAGAACCTAGGCTTTTGTACTTAGTTATAAATGTCTGGTTCTTTTGCTGCTGCTTTTTAAATGGCTTGCAATAACTTATTCACTAATAATTATGTAGAAACTGTGTGTGTGTGGATATTGCAATGTTGCTAGCTTAGAACCCTAATTCTAAACTAGCAGAAATTGAGATTTGCTGTCTGGGTAAGAGGTAAAGTACCATAGTATCTGGCAATATTGCTTTCTCTCTATTGCAATGCTAGCTGCTTAAGTTGAGTAACACAAGTTGCTCCTGGTGTTGATCAGGAGTGCCTGTTCATGCCCTGAGTATGGAGAGGTACAGAATTTTACATGAACAAGTCTATGCTTAGTCTCTCTTGTCTGCTAGTGCTCTTTCGCCTCTTGTGCAAGAAAGAAGTACAGGAGTAGCTTTGCTGCTTTGTTTCAGGATTTCATCAGGTGCTAACCAATGAACAAGTCCATAACCACATTACTTTTGTGCATGCTGGATTTTCTTTCCATGATGCAGGGTTGAGTTCTGAACACGTGGCAAAATATGGCTTGCACAAGAAAATCAAAATGTTAAATATATCCCTTATTGTTAGCAGTTGATTTGTTTATCAGATGCAACAAACACCCCAAGTTTACCTTTCATGGTTAATATACTTTCTGAATGAATATGAGTTTTTCAACAAAAAGCTAAAATATATACATGTTAGCTAGGAAGGCCAAGCATTATATCAAATATGAAAAGGTTAATATATGAATACATTTCTCAATTCTTTTGGTAAAATTATTGCAAGATAATAATATTTCAACATATAATGCACGGTATTTCAGATGTCTATTAGTACTGTAATGTGGAGTAATATTTTCAAGTAGTCTGATTCAAGTCATGAACGACCCTTAAAATTATTAGAAACTAGTGGTTTGGCTTCATCTAGATTCTCAATCTTGTGTGTGTGGCGGTGTTTTTCCCCTTCTTTTCTTATTATACCACTCCATACTTGAGAAGTTAAATAAATTCTGGTTTGCTATAGCCTGCATAAACATGTATTCTTTGCTTGCTTTTCTGGCTTTGCAGCAGCTAACTCAGTGTTGTTGGAGCTGAGGACCTTTCTGCTCACATGTGTGGTACTGGCACATGTGAAACAAAGTGATCACGAATCCATGGTGGTTTTGCTGCTTGCAAATAATTGTTTCCCTAGTGAAATATCATAATTAGCAGGACAGAAACAGTAAAAAGTGGGTATGCGCAAGTTACATAGGCTCATAGTGTTTAAACCACAAGGGACCGTTAGATTATACAGGCTGACTTTTCTCTATATCACTGGCCATTAATTTTAACCCATTTACCCTGTTTTGAGCCCCATTACTTAATGTGGTTTAACCTTTTAAGGCATATCTTCCAGAAAGGCATCTAGTGTTGATTTGGAGACGTAAGATGAAGATTCCACTATTTCCCTTGGTAGTTTGTTCCAGTGATTAATCACTGCTAAAAAGTTGTGCCTGGTTTCTAATTTGAATTTGAATAATTTCAGCTTCTAACCATTGGTCCTGGGTTATGCCTTTTCCACTAGGTAAAGAGTGCTGGTACATTCTTTCTTTGAAGATACTAATATACTGTATTCAAGTCACTTCTCCAATCTTTTTTTGATAAGCTAAACAGATGGAGTTCTTTAGGTCTCTCATTGTAAAGCACTTTTTACAATTCATGAATATTTTTTGTGGCCACAGTATTTCTTTCCCCCCTTGACACACACATTTTTTTTAGCATCTTCAAAATAGCAATTTTATTTATTTTTCAGCAATCACCTGTAAGTGGAACATTTCTGAAATAAAATATTAGTTAACACTTTTGCAAGAGTAGTATTACAGGAGTATTCTTAACTAAAAAGTCCGAGCCAAAATCGGTATGGGACAGTTGTATTAAGTGGCAAGAGTATTCCTTAATACTTCTACCACTAGACCCCTGCCCTCACTCTAGTTTCTTGGGGTATCTTTTCTTTCTACCTTGCCTGTCACGCTTTGGTGTTATTTATAAGGTTTTAGGAGGCTGCCCCGGGGGCCCCAGAGCAAGCCGAGTCTAGCTCTGCCTTGTCCTTTGGACACTATGCTAGGGTTCTCCTGACCCTGTTCATGCCTCAAGGCACCAGGTGCCCAATGGACTATTCATGGCTTCCATCTGCCCCTGTAGCCATGTCCATACCTTGCAGGTTCATAGATTCATAGATGTTAGGGTCGGAAGGGACCTCAATAGATCACCGAGTCCGACCCCCTGCATAGGCAGGAAAGAGTGCTGGGTTCAGATGACCCCAGTCAGACGCAGCACCACCTCCGTTGGGAGCCCATTCCAGACCGTGGACACTCTAACTGTGAAGAAGTTCTTCCTAATGTCCAGTCTAAATCTGCTCTCTGCTAGAGTACGGCCATTATTTCTTGTAACCCCCAGGGGCGCCTTGGTGAGTAAAGCCTCACCAATTCCCTTCTGTGCCCCCATGATGAACTTATAGGCAGCCGCAAGGTCACCTCTCAGCCTTCTCTTGCAGAGGCTGAAGAGGTTCAGGTGCCCTAGTCTTTCCTCGTAGGGCTTGGCCTGCAAGCCCTTAACCATACGAGTGGCCCTTCTCTGGACCCTCTCCAGGTTATCCACATCCCTCTTGAAGTGCGGCACCCAAAATTGCACTCAGTATTCCAACTGTGGTCTGACCAGCGCCCGATAGAGGAGAAGTATCACCTCCTTGGTTCTGTTCGTCATGCATCTGCTGATGCACGATAAAGTGCCATTAGCTTTTCTGATAACTTCGTCATACTGACGACTCATGTTCATTTTGGAGTCCACTAGGACTCCAAGATCCCTTTCCGCTTCCGTGCCTCCAAGCAGGTCATTTCCTAGGCAGTTCTAAAGGTGTTCCTTTAAGTTGTCCACTGAGCCCTCTGTCCCACCCATCAGACACTCCAGTCAGCCTGCTATGCCCCTTGTCCTGGCAAGGCTCTTGCCTTTCTCTGGGCCCACCCCAGTTTAGCTTGCATCCCTTTCAGCTCGTGCAGCTGAAACGTGGTGTGGTTTCCATCCCACTGCTATGGCCTTAATCCTCTAGGCTTTGGCCTGGTTCCCCACAGTTGATGCCAGGCCATGTCCCTGACTCCAGGGTCATTGACTCCAGGCCAGGCTGCTTAGGCTAACTCCCAGTCCTCCTCTAGGTCCCGGACCCTGGGCCAGATTGCTTTCAGTGCCTCAGCCCTCAACCGACTAGGTCTCTGATCCCAGGATAGGCTGCCTGGCACTGGCTTTAGCTCTCCCAGCTTCAGGGTAACTCATTACACTAGCCTCAACCCCTTGGGTCCCAGACCCCTTGGCTAGGCCACTTCTGCTGGCCTTGACTCTCCCAGCCTTGGTCTGCACCAGCCCACAGCCCTCTGGGTTCCTGACCCCAGGCTGGCTAACAGTGAATGTCCCACCAATCACCACTCTGTGGCCTCCACACCTTCCCTGTAGCCACAGCCCAATCCTCCAGTTAGCTTAATCAGAATATAAACACAAGCAAAACGGTTGTACAACAGAAATCCTCCCAACATTGGGTCATTACTTTCCTGAAAGCTATGAGTCCCCCTTAGTTCTTTCCTTGCAGCCTTCTGAGACAGCTTGGGTATCAGCCAGTCAATTCTTGCAGCCATCTCCTTCAGGAGCTCCTCTACCTGCTGCCTGCAGGGCCAGACTGACTGTCAGGTCTCAGGCACTGGTTTATGTGCCTCCAGACTACACCCCTACCTGTCGGATGGTTCTCCAGCCATGCACATGAGGTTCCATTTTGGCCTGGTGACCAGGCTTCCCTTCTCTGCTGGTTTAGCTTAACTGCTTGTAGTTCTTTGCTTCTGGGCTGCCAACATTTCTGCCCCCTTAGCTGCTTAGTGTAGGGCAGCTAGCTCCTGGATGATAACACCCCAGGGGCAGCTCCTATCCCTACTTTATCTGGCCTGCTTTCCCTCTAGCAGCTTGCCTTTGCCCAGCTGATGGACCCTTGCAGCAAGCTTGGTCTGCCAATGTCTCTCCTTGAAGTAACAGGAGTAATAGAAAGTAAGGGTGTGTGAAGCGGGCCCTATTCGATTCAGATTCGGATTCAACCCGAATCGGGGACACTGATTTGATTCGTTGATTTGGATCACTGTCCTTGATTCAATTTGGCCGAATCCAGGTCTAAAGATTTGATGCTGATTCAGAGAATCAGCGTTTCAGACATTAGACACAGCTTTAATTGTCTATTCTACATACCTTGAGGTACTAACACAGCTTGTGAAGACTGTGATGCTGGGGCGCATGGAGCGTCCCACAGGAATGCAGGGGAGCCCTCCATGTGCTCGGCGGCAAACCCAGAAGTGGACTGGAAGAACTTGCAGTCCACTTCTGGGTCTGCCAGGGAGCACGGGGGGAGGGAGGGGGGGGCGCTTCTGTGGGACTCTCCATGCGCCCCAGCATCGTAGTGGTCATGAGCCGCCTGCTACCTAGAGGTTTGTAGACAAAACACTTAAAGCTGTGTCTATGTCTGAATCATCAAATCTTTCCAAATCTCTCCAAATTGATTTGGAGGGCTCTGATTTGATTTGGGGAGATTAAAGGGTCCTCTGATTCAATTCAGCCTCAGAGATTCGGCCACCAAATTGGGCCAAATCTCCGCCGCATCGAATCAGGGACTGAAGCTTTGCACAGCCCTAATAGAAAGCTTCTTCATTTCCTATCTTAACCACTTGTGAAGTGCTGCACACACAGTTGCTCATTTCACTTGAGAGGGCTTGCCTACATTAGGCTATTTGCTCTGTTGGACGACAGCTAAGAACACTCAAATGACACAGTGCTGACTATGAAGTTAACCTTCTGTCATCCAACTCGAGTCTCCCTAGCTTTGCCTTGACATTGTAAGATTTTCAAATGTTGATGCTTCCAAATGTGTCTGCATCACTGCAGTTTGCTAAATAATTCAAAGGATTTTGGAAACCATTTAAATGAAAACTGCTTATAAAAATGCAGGCCCGTTGCCAAAGGCAAAGCAAGTGGCGTGGGACCAGATTGGTAGGAGCTATAGTAAATAAACAAATGGACATATTCAACTAAGCTGGGTAAAAAATTGTTACTGAACTTGATAGAGGTGTGTAGACATTGATAAAGGTCATGGCTGCAGGAATTTGGGAACTGTTTTTGTCACATTCTGATATAACTTTGTACATAGATGTTACATCCTTTTCTAGTCCCTCATATATCATAAATTTTGTAAGTCTTAAACTTTGGATGCTGATAAATTTTAAATTAAATTATATTGTGATAAGCGACTCTAAAAATGGCAGTATGGAATTTCCTGTTTAATGTCCTCAAGTGGATCCAGATCAAATTAGTTGCTGCCTGTCTTTTAGTAAATTAGTAAAAGCCTGTCTTTTCTGTCAGCGTCAGGCCTCTGAACACCAAGCTATGTTCTTTCAGTCTTGCACATCAATGGTAAAGATTCTACAAATGATACTTTACTATAGTTAACTATTTTTTCATGATAATAGAGGTAGAATGTAGTTCAGATCACTCACTCTAAAATGTTTTGCTGTGAAAGACTAACAAGACTAAAATGTAGTAACAGTTCCCTTTTATCAGGAGTCAGCCATTTGTGGTTTGATTATGCACTAGGAACAGGTATATGGATGACTGTACCCACACTTAAACCTGACCTTTCCCTTAAACATACTTCTGAGTGTTTGTACCATTTAATACAGCTACCGTCTTAAACTGAGCTATATTGGGGTGACTGACACCTGTGACCCCATTTTGATACCCGAGTTTCAAACACACCCTTGTGCTTTTGTGTCATAGTGTGACTACCTTGATGCTAAAAAGTTGGAATCAGAGCAGCCATCCAAAATAACTGATGTAAATCATTCTGTCATGAGTGGGTTATAGTCATCAATTATTCAAAAATTGAATTCTAACTCCTGTGCAAACTTTTTTCTATAGTATACAATGTATATATTTTCTATAACTCTGTCAACGAACAAAACATATATTTCACTTTGGCTGGGTACAGACATTACACTTTTACCAGTAAAAGTGATCGGAAATTGGTTTGTACCCATAACAAAACAGAGGTTCGACACACAAAACCATTTTATACATGTAAAAGAACTGAAGTTAACACATGTAAACTGGTTAAAAAATGGCAGAACCCAGTCTAAATTATCCCCCCCCTCCCCCAGGCAAATGCATGCTCTGTTGGCTACTG
Organism: Alligator sinensis; assembly: GCF_000455745.1. Lineage (NCBI taxonomy): Eukaryota > Metazoa > Chordata > Crocodylia > Alligatoridae > Alligator > Alligator sinensis. The sequence goes on from NW_005843006.1 coordinate 100,506, forward strand.
AGCTAAACTATGCTGCTTAAAGAAAACTGCGTAACTTAGATCAATTCTGCTTCAGGCTTTTTGAATGTCTGTACCTAGCCTTTGTTTTCTCATTCTTTTGCACTTACAATAGCACATTCCTTTGCCCATTTCATTCATGAAATTGTGCATTCTCCATTGAAATATTTTTATCCAGCTAATAAAAGTTACATTGTTGTTTAAAATATCAGATGCTGGAATTTTACTGATTAAGACAGGATTTCTGTTGTTCTAAAAATATTACACGTCAAAAGGAATTCAGACAAGGATTTCAGAGATTAAATTTTGTTGGTGAGATTAGTATTTTGGTTTAAAAATGAACTCTTAAATCTTTCTCTCATGTTGCATAAGAACCAAGAGATGTTTTTTGCAAGTGAACAAGTTCTGAAAAAACAGCCTTACCTAGTATCGGTGAGTTTGAAAGGCACTGACTACTTAAAACCTGCTCTGCTCTGATGAAAGAAATAATTACTTGCCATCTGATATCTTTGTTGATTTCAGGCTATTTATATCTGTCCTTTGGGAAATGATTATGCTGTGGCTTTTTAGTCTAAAACATGCAATGTTATGTTAATGTATTTTCTGTTTACTAAACTTAATTTCAGAATTACAGTATGTGTGAATTACAATCCAATAGAAAATAATGGTTAAAATTGGAACGAGCAAAAATCACATACATTTATTATTGTTGCCATTTTTTAAGTAGCAGTTACATTATAACAGGCAGCATTTGTTCATTTCTTATCTCTTAGAAGATCTTGTGCATCTTTTTAAGAGATCTCATAATAAATAACAGTACTCCAAGACACTTTATTTCTCCTGGAAATAGTCATGCAAGCTGTGAGCTGCTAACAGTAAAGCATGATGGCTTCTCATAGTATATACCTGATGTTCTGTTAGTAGAACTGAATATTATTTCTGTTATAGAACATGAGAACATTTGCAATATTTATTAAATTACCATCTCACAGATTCTATTTTGAATTATGTTCTGTGGACAAATGAACTGTATTTTTACTGGAATAATACTGTAAACAGAAAATTAAGGCTTTCGCATTGATCTGGATGTGTTTCTCATCTTGACAACTGTAAAAAAAAAATTTTTTTTGTCCTTCATTGCTGTGTTAATGTAAATTGGTATCTTGGATTATTTATTATGCAAACGGTGCAATGTCTATGTAATGTATTTTTTATAGCTAATCTTTGAGATTTTTAACTTGTGCCAGATTAATTAATTATTGTTGTGGAGAAAATGTTCTTTTAAGTGCATCAAGATGGTCAGAAAGAGCTTCTCACATAACGTAACACGAATTGATAATATTGATTAAAAATGGGCTACATTTAAAAGTTTACATACTTCATCACATACTTATATCTCTTCCAAGTGTGATTAGAAATCCATTCTAAATTTGTTAAAACATAAAAAGTACAATATGTGCATAATACATTTAAAATAATTATTTTTATCATAATTAAAAGGCCATTTGTGTAAAATTTAATTTAAAATAAATAAATATAAAATAAATACATGGAAAACTAGGTAATCAGTGACTGTTTAGTATGTAAGTACTAAGAAAAAGTGACAAATGCTTTACTCCTACAAGATTTAGTCTAAACTGGTAAGAATATGGTGGTCAACCTAAGCTGTATAAAGTCCTTCAAATCTGTCATGAATTGTGCAAACACATGTAGTCTTAGTTTGAATCCTACATTACAAATATTTCCAGTTAAAGATGATTTTGAAAGTGAGTGAAGGTCTACACACACCAGTCTTCTTTCCTAATGAACTTATTTTCTTGTGTGTAATGTTTTTCCATTTTCAGCCTGTTTGTTTTCTTCATTATACATACGTGTATGTGTGTGTGTGTATAAATAATAGTAAGTATAATGAAAAAATATAAACTATTTTAAATAAAACTATATAAAAATGTAATAGGAGGAAATTATTTGTCACAAATGCTTAATAACCAATCCTAAAACTAATCTATATCTCATTTTTAATCTTGGGATAATCTTGAAATTCAAGTAACCAGTAGCATTGCAGTACTACCAAACAATCTTTTAAAAATGATCTGTTGCACCACAGATTCTTATTTCAGGTCCTGCTCTGTTAATTCTTTGTCCCATAATAACATGGGAAACTATTGGAAATATTTGGCTATTTTTTTAAATGACCTTGTCACTTCTCATCTCTTCCATCTCTTTCTTTAGAAAAATATTAATTATTTTTCTCTATTTACCAGCATTTATACTTCATTACTCCTGATGTAACTGGATTGCCAACTATCCCTGAAAGTGTAAGTAGTATAATTGCTTTTCTAAATGTTAATGCATGGATTTCAGCCTCATTTTGCTAGAATGGCTGATTTAAATGTGTAATTTTGGTTGATGGGCTATACCTACAAAGTTGGAGCCATATACTGCTTTTTTGCTTTTGCAGATCTTGCACTATTGTTAATAGGAGTTTTACTGAAATTTTCAAAGGAGGAAAACTATAGTTGGTATACTGTATTTTCTCACATTCCATCCCCTCACATGCTTTGTTTGGGGAAGGTAGAATGAAAAAAAAATTGTCAAAGTTATGGCTGAAGACTGGACTCCGTAGTCATATCTAAAATTTTGAAAACAGCGAAAAACAGTTTTCAGAGCTGTGAAATAGGAGAAGAGAGACCAGAACAGACAGCAGATTTGCTGAAGAAAGGATAGCTTGATTATAGTTTCATAGTTTCTAGGGTCAGAAGGGACCTGAACAGATCATCAAGTCCGACCGCCTGCCCTGTTCAGGAACAAGTGCTGGGATCATAATACCCCAGCCAAATATCTATCCAACTTCCTCTTGAAGCCCCCCAAGGTAGGGGAGAACATCATAGAAGCCCCCCAAGGTAGGGAAGAACATCCCCCCCCTTGGGAGCCTATTCCAGTGCCTGGCAGCCCTAACCATAAAGTAGTGCCTCCTGATATCAAGCCTGAACCTGCTCTCATTCAATTTGTGGCCGTTATTCCTTGTTATCTCAGGTGGTGCCTGGGGAACAGAACCTCATCTATTCTCTGCTGGTCCCCCCTGGTGAGTTGAGAGACAGCCACCAGATCCCCTCAGTCTTCTCTTGTGGAGGCTGAATATATTCAAGCCCTTTAGTCTATCTTTGTAGGGCCTGGCCTCTGGCCCCCTGACCATGCAAGTGGCCCTCCTCTGGACCCTCTCAAGGTTAACCACATCCCTCTTGAAGTGTGGCACCCAGAACTGGATGCAGTACTCCAGCTGTGGCCTGACCAGTGCCACATACAGGGGAAGGATCACCTCCCTGGACCGCTTGTGATGCATCTGTAGATGCACGACAAGGTGTGGTTAGCCTTACTGACTGCTTCCTCGCTTTGGCGGCTTATGTCCATCCTGGAGTCAACAATGACTCCAAGATCCCTTTCATCCACTGTGTTGTTGAGAAGGGTGTTCTCCAGCCTATAGGTATGTTGCAGGTTCCTTCTCCGTAGATGCAGCACCTTGCACTTGTCTGCATTGAATTATATTCTGTTCTCATCTGCCCACCTTGGTAACCTGGTAACATGTCTAGATTTAGTTGAACTCTGTCCCTCCCCTCCAGTGTGCCCACTTCTCCCCACATTTTTGTGCCATCAGCGAATTTGGACAGTGTGCTTTCCACGCCCACCTCCAAGTCGCTGATAAAGATGTTGAATAGCACAGGCCTGAGGACTGAGCCCTGGGGAACTCCACTGGCCACATCCCTCTAGGTCGAAAATGACCTATCCACCACCATTCTCTGGGTGCGACTGTCAAGCCAACTTGCCACCGATCTGACTGTGTAGACATCAGTGCCACAGTTGCAGATTAGTGGAACATCAAGACCATTTAAAAGGGGGGCGGGCATTAACAACTGTGGAGTGAAGAGCATTAGCAGGAATCGGGTAGCTTGTAATGAGCTTGTCACTTGACTCCCTCAGTGTTGCCTGAGTAGAAATACTGTTTATTCAGTTTGTTTTAAACTTTTTAGAGAATAGGAATCAAAGTGGAATGCAACTACAATACTGAAGCCCCTCCCCAGGTCTGGATGTGTGTCTGCTGGAATTCTGCCCCATGCAGCTGCTGGAGGGAAGAGAGAGAAGAGCAGCAAAGCCATCTTATAGCATCTCCATGCTTCTTATTCTGGACAGAAAAATCAGCTTTCCCCACTTAAGATATGCACTCCAGTTTAGCAAGGCTAATTTTTGGAGAAAAGATGAATGTGGTATGTGAGTACCTAATGGTACGTACCATGTTTACTCAAATCTAAGAAAAGGGGTTTTTGCCCTACTAAGCAGGGGGGAGAAAAGCCCCTCATCTTAGATTTGCATACGAAGTGGAGGTGGGGCAGGTGTCTGCTGCAGCTCTGACATTGTCCCTGAGCCCAGGTTGGGGTCAGAGTCAGACCCACAGCTGCTGCCAGCCCCCCACTCTCCTTGCTTGCCTTCTGCAGTTTCTATCCTGCCAACCCCACCTTTACTGTCAAGTGCAGCTTAGCTCCAGCTCAGGCCAAATTCCCTCCTGGGCACAGGGCACGTAGAACTCCATCCTGTGCCCAGGCAGTCAGCAGTGCCATCACTTCTGCATGGCCTAGCAAGAGAAGAACTTCTGCGTGCTGTGCTCTGAGGAGGGTATACAGCCCAAGCACCAGCTGACTATAAGGGCTGAG
>NW_005843006.1:105239-123502 GCF_000455745.1 Alligator sinensis
GTAGAGACTGGAGGGAAGTGGCAGGGGGAAGAGCCAGAGACTGTGGGAGTAGGGGAAAGGGATGACATTTGAGGGAAGTGGAGGGGAGGGCAGAGACTGGGGAGAGTTGGGGTTAGGGGTGTGTGTGTCAGGGGACAGGAAGGCTAAGGCTACAGGGCAAGGGGCCACTGCTTTCCCTCCCTGATATAGCAGGGCAGGGACACATTCAAGACAGCCCATTGATACTTAGATTCTATACCTGGAAAATGTTAACATATTTTTTTAAATTCTGAATATAGAATCTAATTATTAGGGGGGGGTCGTCTTAAAAACAAGGTTGTCTTAGATTTGAACAAATATGGTATATTGGATTCAGCATTGTCCAGTAGTTAAAAAATTACACAAGGCAATTTTTATCTGATCACCAGTATTTCTTCCCTTTGGTCTCTTGAATATGTAAATTTCCAATTTATGTATGCATTTATGAGGATTATGTTTAGAGAATATATACTATTCTTCTGCCTGAAGTTATTAGAATATTTAGTTCTCTCCTTACTCCTTTATTTAAACCATTATTAAGCTCCAGATTTAATATTCTTTTGATATGAATGAAAGCATTTGTTTCCCCTTCAAGCTGTTGTTTCAAGCTATATAGAGCACTGCTATTTTTATTCATATTTGGAATCTTATCTTACTAGTAGGCCTGTGCGAAGTGCGTAGTATTCACTTTGGATTCAGATTCGGCCAATTTCGGGGACAGTGATTCAATTTGGTGTTTCGAATCAGTGTCCTGAATTGATTCAGCCATATCTGATTTGGATATTTGGCTGCTGCTGAATTGGCTGAATCTCTGAATGAGACAGGCCCCATCCCCTGCCTGCTCTCCCAGCCCCGTCAATGGCTGCCCTGCCTGGCCCCAGCTCCCGGCTCTTGGAAAAAAAAAATAAAAAGCCCCGCACTTATCAGCTGCTGCCAGGTGTGTGTGGGGGGCGATCCCCTCTGCCCCCCACTCCCACATGCTGCGTGGCAGGCTCTGTCATGAGCCCCCACCCCCCACCCACTCTCCCAGCTCCGAGCTCGTTAAAAAAAATAAAATAAAAAAAGCCCCCACTCACCGGCTTCTGCCAGGCAGGGGAGCAATCCCCGCTACCCCACACTGTCCCTCGCTGCATGGGGGGCTCTGCCATGAGCCCCCAGATGCCCTGAGGCTGCTGCAGCAGCCAGTGAGTATAGGCTTCTGTGTGTGCGGAGCTGGGGCAGACGAGGCATCCATTGGGGGCATGGGGGGAGCAGGTAGGGGATGGGGCCTGACAGGCCCCATGGTGCCTTCCCCTCTCCTCCAGCCACGCCCCCTGCTCCCTACTTACCAGCACGGAGTCTGCGTCCAACTCCCTGTGGCAGCGAGTGGGGACTACCCAAATCTCCAAAGCTCTCCAAATCTTTGCTGAATCGATTCGGAGAGCTTTGAATCAATTCAGACCTTTTAAATGGTCTCCTGATTCAATTTGGAGATTCGGCTGCCGAATCTCCTCCGAATCAAATCAGCGCCTGAAGCTTTGCACAGCCCTACTTACTAGTACCCGGTACTATACTAGTATTAATAACTTTCTTTACTTAAATGAATGTTTACATTCTGAAGAATCCAAAACTATGGTGGTGACCAGATCGTTGTTATGACCTGCAAATGGAACATTCAATCTCTAGTATATTCTCTTCTGCATGTTTATTACCAAACACCTAACAGCACAATTTTAGATGTATACCTAGGATAGCATTGTTGGCCATTTGTTACAGTTTGAAGTACAGTAAACGCTCTGTTATCTGGCATCCCCCGGGAATATACTTAGAAGCTAGAGTAGAAGTCGTCCTGCCTGGCAACATGAGCCCCATTGTGGATCCTTTGCCAGTCATACCATTCTCTAGACCCCATGATGCTAGCCATTATAGTGGAAAAGTTTTTTGGGGTAAATGTGATATCTTTTACTTGGTCTAGTAAAAGATACCACATTTACCCAAAGAACCTTGTCTGCCTATGTCCTTAGACCAACACAGCTACCACCAAAACCCCTAAACCATTATGGTACGTATGTGTGCCCTGAATAGGCACTGCTAATGGGCAGCGGCCAGTGAAATTTAGGTACCTGCCCCATTGTATCCAATGTACAATTTCATGTTAAGGAAAGTATGAGATATTTCGGGCTGCACAAGACTGAAGAAAAAGTTACCAGTTTATGATCTATTTTAATGCTTCTGCTGCTTTTCTGTGCATCTTTGACACTGTAGATTCATTTTTAGTATATATTCACCTGGGGATTAGGATGAATTTGTACCAAAACAATTAAAATACATATATTTAAATGTAATGCCTCTTTTTAACAGAACTAGCATATATTTGTATATTTTCAGGCTTCCAAATTTATGGAAAATACTAAGTTCCACATGATCCAGAAGGGTAATAAAATCACAAAATTAATGAACTGCTCAAACAAATGTAATAATTGTACTTGAGGTTTTAAATGGCAGTGAATTCTTTGTTGAAGAATACAGATATTTAATACACAGACGTAGTTTGGACAGGATTGATTTTTTCCATTGAATTGTGAAAAAATTCTGTAAATAATACCTAAAATGTTCCACTAAGTTACCCTGTTAATATATTGTTAACATTTACTTTATTTATTTAAACAGAGAAATCTTACTGAATATTTTGTTGCTGTGGATGTAAACAACATGCTGCAACTTTATGCCAGTATGCTGCATGAGAGACGGATCATTATTACCTCTAGCAAACTAAGCACTGTAAGTACTTCACAGGTCTCCTTTTAAGTAGAATACATTGAGAATTTCACAAAAAGACCTACAGACCTTTGCAGATTTAGATATGTTCCATGTGTACTTATGAGACAATATCTACATACTTTTTTGATATATGGTTTTAATCTGGCTCTTGAAGTACAAAAGTCTGATTTATATAAGGCCTACTTAGATGCATTAAGTCAGGTTAATTATTTTTCTTATCAGGAGATGAGAGTTCTTTAACTCTCCAGAGTTCATTTCTGTGCTTTCTGCACAATAAAAAATTCTTAAGGGCTATTATAAGATCTTTAGTATTCACTTGTGGCTTATTCCATTGGAGCTACTTGAAAGAAATCAAGGGGCCATGATAATAGCTGCTATCCTAACCTGGTAATAGGTAGATTTATCTTTGTTACAGAGTTGTTTGGGAGCGTATACTGTAATAGCTCTGATTTGAAGCAGCTCGTTATGTGAATAATAACTCACAACTCAAAATAGCATTTATATTACAGATTAAGGCTACTGCCCATACTGTAATTTTCTCCTGGTGTCTGTATAGTCTGCCAAAATGAACAAATGTTGTGTTTGGTTACAGAAATGAATGTAATGAATGAATGGATGTAAATATCCAGATGTTCTTTTATTTTAAATTTCTGAGATTTCAAAAATCTCTTTAAAAGTTGACAGATAGACCAGTGGTAAAGTCAGGTTGCAAGCGATTATCACTTTAAACCATCCTGCATCCTAGTTTATATTTGCCTTTCAGAAGTTTGAACCTTTTATTAAAACTCGCTTACTGAAAATCTTTTTATTTCTTTTAAGCAGTGCTATATAAAGCCTTTTGTCTGACAGATTTTCCACATTGGTAACTCAGCCTTACTAATTGTACTGTAGAATGAATGAACCATTACTTTAGTTTGCATGGGAACAGGATTTGGTTGTAGTTCTAGAAACTAAATTCAGGTCAGCTTTTCAAAGATCTGCAGGCACACGATTACAAAGTTTTAAAAAGTGAATTTTCTCATTGTGTAATCCTTCAGATGTCAGAGAACATATACTGTATAAAGACTAGTTTAAATTCCATTGAGCCAAAATGGAAATTGGAGGGTAGATGGGAAATGCAGAGTTCTCAGAAAATGCTAGTAGTAGTAGCACTTTCTACAATTATATTTAATTGCCACAATCTAACCCCGAAATCTGCAACTTGAATGAATAGTGTGGTTGGGCTGCTATCCTGTACTGAGTTTCACATAGCTGTATTGGTATACCATACAGGCACTGCAGTGCACCTAAGCCCAGCAGGTCTCAGGATGATCAGGGCCTAATTAAGCAAGCCACAAACAATTTGAGAATGAATGAAATCAAATCTCAGTTCAGTTTATGTAAAATTAATCTGCTTAGAGCAGGGGGTACATGTGCAAAACTAATTAATGAAAGATAAATAATAAGCATGTTGAACCTAAAAATAAGTACAAATACCCTTCCAATTGCTCTATCCCAAAACCAGACTCTGTTCTGTCATCATCCTAGTCCCATCACTTCAGCTCACCTCCCTCTGTGAAAAGCTCTTGGACAACAGATGGCTATTACTCTATAGCCATAAGATCAACAAAAAATTAGGCTTTATCGAACCAGAAAGGGAAGAGAATTTTGAAGTAAAAGATCTTCACAGAAAACACTTTGGCATCCAGGTTAGCAAAGTTCTGCTTGATGAAAGTCCAGAGGGAGCAGGCAAAAAGTGGAATTAATCCATCTTTGCATTTTGTGAATCCAGGTGCCATCTTGGTGTTCCGCTCTCCCCTTTCCTGCCCCCAAAGACAGAACAGGGGTGCTCAACCCCCAGTTTACAGGCCAGATGCAGCTCATGGAGCCCTGTCATGAAGCCCACAGGGCTCCCTGCCTGCCCTAAAATTTGACAGCAGTGCCAGCAATTGCTGCTTTCCTTCTGTCAAATGTCTGGACCTGTGGGGAGCTTTGCAGGTCAAGTAACATGCTAGATTGATGTACGGAGGTGGCCGGGCCCAATATGGGCACAACGGCAGCCAGCTAGCAGCTGTGTGGGACCCAATCCTGCAGTACAGGGCTGAGGGAAGTGGCACATGGCTACGATCTGGTGTCATGGGACCATGATCCAGCCATGCAGTACTGAGGGAGATGGCATGGGGCCGAGGGAGGTGGTGGGGAGACCCCTAATCTGGTGGCATGGTGCTGAGGGAGGCAGCATGGGGCCCCAATCTGGCTGGCAGCACAGGGCCAAGGAAGGAAGGGCAGAGCCCATGTCACTCAACTGGCCCATGGCACCAAAAGATTGAGCCGCCATTGAGAGAGAACAACCATAAATGGTCCTCTGGCTAGACCCTCTATGCTATTCCAGAAGAGAGATTGTACAGGAGACACTATAACAGTCTTTTTTTTTTTTTTCCATGGAAGAATCCTTCACTGGCCAATTAAGGCAATTTTCAGCCTCTTTTTTGCTGGAAAGCAGGACTGAATATAGAATTTGACCCTTTGCCTTTGGCTCCTTCCCATGTAAAAAAGGTCTGTTAGTGTTGACATGTTGGATTATCTGAACTACTGTAGTAGAAAAATGTCCAGCACATCTACTGCCTAGAGAATGACCTGCTGGGTGGCACGGAGGGGGAAAGGGATCTTGGAGTCCTATTGGACTCCAAGATGAACGTGAGTCGGCAGTGTGATGAAGCCATCAGAAAAGGTAATACCACTTCATTGTGCATCAGCAGATGCATGACGAACAGAACCAAGGAGGTGATACTTCCCCTATATCGGGCGCTGGTCAGACCGCAGTGGAGTACTGCGTGCAATTCTGGGTGCCGCACTTCAAGAGGGATGCGGATAACCTGGAGAGGGTCCAGAGAAGGGCCACTCGTATGGTTAAGGGCTTGCAGACCAAGCCCTACGAGGAAAGACTAGAGAACCTAGACCTTTTCAGCCTCCGCAAGAGAAGGTTGAGAGGCGACCTTGTGGCTGCCTATAAGGTCATCACGGGGGCACAGAAGGGAATTGGTGAGGTTTTATTCACCAAGGTGCCCCCGGGGGTTACAAGAAATAATGGCCACAAGCTAGCAGAGACCAGATTTAGATTGGACATTAGGAAGAACTTCTTCACAGTTAGAGTGGCCAAGGTCTGGAACGGGCTGCCAAGGGAGGTGGTGCTCTCCCCTACCGTGGGGGTCTTCAAGAGGAGGTTAGATAGGCATCTAGCTGGGATCATCTAAACCCAGCCCTCTTTCCTGCCTATGCAGGGGGTCGGACTCGATGATCTATTGAGGTCCCTTCTGACCCTAACATCTATGAATCTATAACATAAGAAGAGCAGCAGTTTGAACTAGTCGGTACTCATTATTTGTTACACCCTTTATTTTCTTGCATGCCACAAAAGATTACCACCAGTTTGGCAGGGACAGGGTTAAAGCTGACCACTGCCCCTCCTGTTTGTGGGGTGGGAAAGAAATGGCAGACATCACATCACATCACAATGAACTCCATGCTTCTATTCCTCCATCCTATTCCAGGGGGGGAAATCAGCTTCCCTTTTGAAAACACTCCCCCAGTTTTGGAGGGCTGATTTCTGTAGAAGAGATTTGTGTGTGTGATAGGCGAGTAAATACAGTTGATTAAGATCAGATCATAGGTACATATAATGCATTTGTAATGAGAGAGTGCTTAGTTCAGAATGCAACTGTGTTGTTATTCTGAAGCTTCAGATCAGTTTTAAAGTACAATCCCACATTAAAGTGCTTTGCAATAATCCATTTGGTAATACAGGCACCATGATGAGATCTTCATCAAAGAGAAATTGTTGTGCTCCCCTGGCCAAACCTAGGTCATAAAAGATACTTTTCCAAGGGGTCACCAACAATGACCATCTTGAAATAGCCTGAAATGTAATACGACCCTTAAATTGGAAAGCTAAATAACAGAAGGCAACCAAACTTTGCAAAAAAGAGAGTTGATATCATTTCCCTTATTCCTTATGGTTGTTGTCTTCAGCCTACCGACGTAGTGGTGCTTAGCTGGATTAAATAACAGTCCGCATCGAGGACCAGGTGCTGTCATAAGATTTCCTAAATTGGTTAACCACATACATGAGATTTCATGAAGCAGAAACAGAGCTGATGTACCGGATTCTTCAGTCTAAACTTTCTTCTCATGTCCTGGGACACACTGTAATGCAGGGGTGGGCAAAATGCGGCCCATGGGCCAGATGCAGCCCTCCAGGCCATTCTATCTGACCTGCAGGGCCCCTAAAATTTTAGAAAATTAATATTTATCAGCCTTTGGCTGCCTGTCATGCGGCCCTCAATGGCTTGCCAAAATTCAGTAAGCAGCCCTCCACCCAAAATAATTAATTGCCTGCCCCTGCTGTAATGGCATAATGACTTCAGAAATATGCTGCTTGTTTGTTTTAATAAACCCTTTTAGCAACAATAAAAACTAAACATCCATTAAAAATGATTCAGTTTGCTTTTTTTTAGTCTTTTGGGTTGATTAATATATTTATGCGTTAAAATGGTGGACTGTTGGGCTTAAAAATCTGTATCTGACTTAATGGCTGATGTTCCAAATACTGTAAACAGTTTATAGCTGAGTGAAGTGTTTGTTAGCTTTAGTTCTCTTGACCCATTGTTGGTATAAAATGAAGAAGGACTTTGAATGAATTGAAAAGGTAGCCTTTTGGTATTCCCAAATTACAATTTGATTCTTAAACAGATTTTTCTTTTTTTTTAAAGTACGTTTTATTGTTAAGAGAGTTGTTCTTTATCTGTAGGGTTAAGTTAATACCAAGTGTTCATGACAGTTCATCAAGTCTGGGTTGTGATGTCACCCCCAAGTTATCAGCTCTGTTTTGGTTCACTATCTCAGGGCAGTAGGACAGATAACAAAAGGCATAATTCAAGGCCTCACTCAGTTTCTCCTTACTCTTCTTTTGAGGGGGATGTAGAATGACTTGAGTCTATCTGTAAAAATATTCTTTTAAGTCCAGCACATCTCTGCTATAAATTTCATGCAGTACATTTTATGCATCGGTTATATTCAAGATAAAGGATTTGTCCTGGTTATAAAAAAATGAGATAAACATTCAATACTGTAGTTAAAAAGACAGTTAACGTGGAGGAAGAGAGGATACAGGAGAAGCAGTTAAATAATTACTTTTTAAATTAGTAATTAGGCTATTAACATTTTTAACTAATACATGTGAACATATTTGCCTCAACAAGAAACTTCTGTTTCATTGAGGCTAATCAAGCAGGCTTGTGATTTATAGGCATTTTTTTCATATGCAGTTCTGTTTACTTTCAATAAATTATTCTATAATGTGGATGGTTGTTTTTACTCTCCTTTAAAAAAAAATACATCCTCTGCGTGAATCATAATCATAATTTGCATGGTAAGTACAACAAGGTAGGTGTAGGTGAAACTTACCTGCATTCCTTCCTGATATAGCTCCAGGGGCAGTATTTACCCTAGCTGTTGACTCTTTTACTAGCACAGCATTCCAACTACCTTAATAATATGATTGTCATCAACCTTGCAGCTTGCTTGGGGCTTAGTGTTAGAGCAGGATAGATTCCCTTAGCCCAAGGATCGTGTTCTGTAAAATCTGTTTGTAGCGAAAATTACAAATTGTACCTTTTGAACTGGTAACTATGAAAGAGAAACAAATTGTAAGAGTTTTCCAATGAGTGAGTGAAATAAAGCAGTGGGTTTATTGACAATAAATATTTTTATTTGTCTTTCTTTAACTGTGTATGAAGAACTAAATGTCCTGTTATAATATGGAATATTTTCATGTGCTGGTGTTTTATCATGCACTACTATACGTGTATATTATTTTTTATTAATTACATGGAGATATAATAGTTTTAATGCAGTTTATTTTTTATTCAATGTAAATATAAATTATTAAGCTACTGAGGAAGGCTTCTCCAGCAATGCTGAACTAGAACATTGATTTTATGCATGCTGTAGGCAGGCCCTAGATGTTTAGGCCCCAAGTGAACCTGCTGTGGTAGTCTACCAGAACATCATACCGTAGTCTCATGTATTCAAAGCAAAGGAATAAATCATGATTTTACAACAGTGCATCAGTTGACTTATTGCTGTTTTGTGACCGGAGGTAGGAAGGATTGCTGTTTAAAGCCATGTCATCGGTTCTCAAGTCAGTCAAGCATGAAGGCTTGTCATATGCCTCTATAATTGTACCTCACCAGACTTTCTCTAACTAGTCAGCTGGGGCTGTGCATTTTGTCTCAAACACCCGGCTGGCCAACGTCTGACAGGAGCTTTCTCATCATCCTGTCAGTAGTATGTTAACTAGAGTACATCTTTTGTGGCCTATAGTGGCAGGTGGAAAGGATGCTTCACTTTAAAGCAGATGTCTAAATGTTATCTCCATTTTGACCAGTATTTGTTTTAGCTAATGCCAACCTGATAAGTCTGTAAGCATTTCAGCTACAAAGCTCTGATTGCATTCTCAATAAGTCCTTCCTGGAGAACTCTGTACAAAGCAATGTGGTAGGAGTTTTTTAAAATAGAATTTTTTTTTTAATGGAGGGGTCCTGGGTATTTGATTGTGGGATTTTTTTCTTTACATACATACAAAGAGAACCTTTGCCAACCTTTCTGAGTGAATGACTAAACTCAGGTGATTGGACTGAATGGGTCTTTAGGCTCCATATGAATTGCTTATTCAGCTACTTTACCATGACAGTCACAGTATCAGTAGTTAACAGGAGGGTTTGGAAGACAAGGAGGTGTCCTTTGAGCCTGTGATGAAACTGTCCAGCTGCTAGGGAATGCAAAATACAGTATTCTTTCCCTGAATGCATCAGCTTTGTTCATCACTTTCTTCCTTCCACAGCTGATGCTATAAGTGAGATTCATGAGTTAATTGCTAAATGTATGTGTCCCGTGGTGGTGGTGTCCACCAAGTCATAAAGCAAGTCCAGGGTTATCTGTCTGTTTTCTCCTCTTTAAACATTTCTGCGGTTTGCAGACTGTAGATTCATCCTTGGCAATCTTTTAAAAAAATATTGACCTATACTTTGGCATTGGGGCAGATCTCTGGGCTGTGGCTACAGACTATAGTGCGTATCAGTAGGACCCTGAGTGGGACCATATACGATGGGTAGGGCTGTATGAATGTCTTTATTTGCAGTTTTTAGTCCTCAGCTAGCTGTTTGCAGAAAGGTTCTACCAGCAAAGCTAAAGCAGTCTGCCTGAGGGAGCCAAAACCATACCAGAGTTGGCTCTAGTTGTGCCCTATATGCTGGGGAAGGTAGTGACTTCAGGAATTGTTATGAAGCCATATGCCATCAGATCTGTGTCCTCTACTGGGGTCACTCTCTCATATCTAGGTTTTACCAGTCATTTCATCTGATACTGCTGCAAAATTACCACGTTTCATCTGAACACTTGATTGTAAATTTCATAACAGTGCTCATGTTAACTTGTGTTAACCTAACTTGCCTATAAAAACATAGAGTAAAACTTTGCTCTCAGATACATGCATGCAATGTATGTATGCAAGTCAGTGAGTGGAGTGTAATGGTGTCTAAGGACTGAATTTAGCTCTGCAAAATTGGGAAATAGCTATTTAATTTATTATCCTATTTCATAAAGAACTACAGATATTTAGGTGATAGTAAATGAACTTCCAG
This sequence comes from Alligator sinensis, assembly GCF_000455745.1. NCBI lineage: Eukaryota > Metazoa > Chordata > Crocodylia > Alligatoridae > Alligator > Alligator sinensis. Next base: position 115,697 of record NW_005843006.1, read on the forward strand.
AAGTTTCATTAGGACGCAGAGGATTGTAGAATTATTGGTGTCTACAGACAGACAGCAAGCACTAGAATTACAAAAGTAAATGTCATGTTGTATATGGGAACACTGAGGCATAGAAAGGCTGAGCGATTTCACCAAGGTCACACAGGAAGTCTTAAATAGAATATTGAATTCATCTTCCCAGTACCACCCTAGCACCAGTTCCCCAGTACTATTTCTTTTCTCTGCAATATGACAGTAAATGAATGACAGGAGATGAATTGATTTAAAGCATTGAAATCTGTGATCAGGGGGTTTTACTGTTGAAAACACTGGTTTTACCTAAGTAGGTGGGTGTAACACTTGCAGAATTGACTTAACTGCCATCAGTGTAGAAATGTGAAGAACAGTATCATTACCCTCTATAGAATAAGAGTTAGGTTTTCTCTGAAAGAAAAGTCCAGGATACAAAGACAGATCAGCAGATTTATTTAAAGGATTTTGTGGTTTAACCCTAAGTTGTTCTTTTTTTTCCCAAAAAGAACAAATTTCAGGCATGCAGCCTTTTTAAAGTTTGCTTTCTTTGTCCATTTAATCTTTAGTAACCCAGTAAGTATTGCAGCACAGTGTACCAGATAGTGCCAATAATGGGAGATTTTGTGATATGGACACCTGACTACTAATAACTGGATTTAAAGTGACTAAGAAACCTTCAGATGCTGAATCACCATATCAAAAGGTTAAAGGCTCTCTAAAACCTAGCAGCCCACAGGGTTAGCATTGTTAAGACACACTAGCTACTATAGTCAGTGGTACATGAGAGTTTTATGATGGCTTAAACTGCCAAGTCTGAATTTACAGCAGAGTCAGCAGGGAGCAGCCTTTGGCAAACCTCTAGAGCAGGCGTGTCAAACATATAGCCTGCAGGCTAGATATGGCCTGTGGAGCTTCTGGCTGCAGCTGCCAGCAGCAGAGTTAATGCAAGTAATATTACGGCCACTAAGTCCCATCACTGTGGCTGCCAGAGTGGCTTTGTCTGTGTGGCCAGGACCCAGGGGGCGAATGCTGCCACTGACAACTAAAATCAGCCGCAGTTAGTGATGGAGATTGAGTAGCTGTGGTGTTAACTTCCTGGCTGGTAGTGGCACCAACTGTGGCTCCGGCAGTCAAAGCAGTGGGGGTAGCATTAAGTCCTTGGCTGCTGATGCCAAAACAGATGCTCTGGCGGCTGTGATAAGAAGCCCTGCAAGACAGACCTGGAGGTGCTATGTCCAGCCTGCAAGAAGCCTCATGCTCCACATCTAGCCCACCAACTCTTTTGAGTTTGCTAACCCTTGTGTAGAGCAAGGCTCAAACTCATGCAAAGTCAGGGTATGGACAAACATACATTTTAGCCACCTTAAAAAACTATGTGGGTACATGCAGCAGCTGTTATCGTCTGACTATTAGGTCTGCTTGAGCCTATACAGGTGAGCTAAACTGCCCTCACTCTGGTCTTGAGTGCAGTTTTGCTATGCTTGTATAATATTCCTTATCTGTTGATAGTGATACAGTTGTTATAACCTACTTCAAGTTGCCCATGCTACTGCTGACATTATTGGCTTACCACATAGTTGGGTTGTGATTAAACTAAAACTGGAATATTTAATATTTATTTCTGAATTATCAGAGCTGTTGTTTCCCTGAATTCATCAATTGGTGGCTGAGTAAAAATCTGAAGCATAATAGTGCTTGCACAGAATTGCTCTACCAGCAGCATTTAGCTTTCTGCTTTTTCCTGTTTAGTACACCTCATCTCAACCCTGTTATTCCTTTTTCCCAGAGTCACAGTTCAAAAGATGAATTACAGCATAGTCAATGATGCTCCCTAGTCTTACTTGCAATAAATAAGTCATCTGTCAACTTTTCACAAAGAATGCTATTCCCTGCTGCTCTTTAATTAGTGGACATCAGGAGAGCATACCATGAAGTAACTCTCAAGGAGGCAAAGGTAGGGGAGGAGGAAAAATTCATCCTTGGGAACTCCCCTTTCAGAAGGGAGAAATATATGCAGAGCCATCTTGTTTTATAGGAGACCAAATCTCCCTCCAGTCAGTGGGGGCTAGTAAGATAGGAGAGAAGGAAAGGATTAAGAGGTCAAGAAGAGCTAAAAAAGGAAAAGGGATGAGGAAAGGTGTGTATGTGCATGACAGGGCGGCGGGGTGGAGAAAGGGAGTGAAGTTGGGGGGTTGGGAAACGGGTGAAATATTAGTAAGGCAGAGATTTAGAATGCAGGAAATAAGCGAAAACTAGAAAAAAATTGATCAAGAATGAATGATCAACACATGGAGGTGGATAAAGAATAGAAGGAGACTAACAAAGAGCCTTAGAAAAGGTAAAAAAGTAAAAAGAAGGCAGGGGTAAATTAATTTATGAAAGGATAAAGAAATAGAAGATGGAAGAAATTTACTTTATATAATATAAAATGATAGGGGTATTGTCATCCTCAACTGTTTAAATTTCATTATTTAAAAAAACCTCAATTCCCCAAATATACATCTTTTAAAACAAGTTATGAATTTGCAGGGGGAGGGGAGGAAGGGCAGTGAGTTACAAGGACATTTCTCTGCTATCCCCACCCCAGCCACTAGTGATCCTTAGAAGGGGATGTGTTTGAGGCTGTAGTGCAATCATAGTGAAGAGGCACAGGCTTCCCCCTCCTCGTCTTCCTTTCTGGCCACTTGTCTTTCTGATATGTATTCAGTGTCATTTTCAGCCTTTCTCCTGTTAATATGAAACACTCCTTTCCCTAAGAAAGAAAGACTTTTTAAAAAGCTTTATTATAAAAAAAAAAAAAAGTTAAAACTAAAAGGTGAAAGTGCAAAAATGTGTGCCTCCCCCAGGGTCTGAGCATGAAACATTTCTCAGTAACAGAATACCATATCATAAGAGATTGAGCCCTTACCTCAGTGCCCTTCATGGAGTTACACATTTCAGACTAGCCATCGTGTCTTCCACCTTGCAGAGTGCCCCTGTGATGGCCCAGTGTGACACAAAGGGATTTACAAATTGTTGCAAGGTGAAGTGTTCAAACACAAATTAGTCATGTATCCTGACTAGGCAACAAAAGAGTTGGAGGGTGCAATTGGAGCCAGTCCCTGTGAACCATTTTCTGTGGGTGTTCAGGGTCACTGCCTTGGCTTGGCCCAACAGGAAGTTGGCCAGACAGAGCATTCTCCCTTGGCTGCTCTGTATGGATCGAGAAAATGTACACAGTCTTGGAGGAGCCTAAGTTCAGTGTGCCAAGGATGGCACTGGGGGCAGGAAAGAGTACCTGTTGTCAGGAGCAGTCCAGGAAGGTGCTAAAGAACATCTCCTTTCCCTCCTTATCACAGAAAGGACAAGCCACTCATGCCATCATATTTAAGTGGTGAGCAAAAGGGCTGGTGGCCAAGGCATCTTGGGGATTGCCAGTTACCTTGATGATGGGCAACTTGTACAAGGTGCACCAGGTCTAGCAGGTTTGCCTTGGTGTTGCTGCTCCATGTTGTATTGGGACTGGGTGTCCAGGACATGGGTGTGGGCACTGGAGGACATGAGACTAAATTGATTGTCCACGTGTACAGTGACTTGGCTGGCAGGATCTCAAAGCAGATTCCACCACTATTCTTGTTGGGTCTTCACTTCAGATAAGAGGTGGGATGCGAAGTGTACAGAGTTCAGACCAACCAGGCAGCCAGGGCTTTGGCTGGGAGCTACTCGGAGCAGGCTGAGTTGAGGAAATAAATCAGCTTGGTGGTGTGCTATTGGAGGTGAGGTGGCTTCTGGAGATGAAGTTTGGTACCCCTTTCTGCAAGGTCAGGTTGTGGACCCAGGGGCTCTTGCAGTAGCTCTGGAAATTACAGGTTAGAATTGGGTGAAACTAATGTTCTGCTATGGGTATTGTTCTGGTTGTCTTCCTTTCTTTGGGGTTAGAATTTTCCTATTCCTGCCAGAGTGGCTGAAGAAAGGGTGGTTCTTTTCATCTTCCCACAGTAGGTCATGGACCTAGTTAGATAAGAGGGTTTAGGTTCAAATGTTATAACTCACCCAGTGCCTGGTATTCAGCACACCTGCTTGTTCACTAGTGGCATCCAGGGTGTCCAAGTACTTAGTAAGTTAGAGTTGGATGTGTGCAACCCCTTAGGAAAGTCACTAAGGAGGTAAAAAAAGATGGTTGGGGATCTTAATATATGATAGAGTTGGGAGACAATCCTCTTTGATCTATACCTATATTATATGAAGGGGAGGCTGTACCTTATATGAAAGGAAGTCAGTTTGCTCAGACCACGGTAATGGTAGCCCCACCAAATAGGTGGGAGAAATCAAGGGAAGGAGGAGAGACTACACTGCATGATTTATTGCAGAAAGTGTTCCCAGATGAGTTAGTGGCCAGGTCAATGGGAGGAAAAGCAACCTTTCAGCCTGTAGGATCTTAAGTGTAGAAGCAAAGAGGATGACAGTACTCATTTGTAGATGTGACATTTCAAGCAACTGACAGAATTAGAGGATATTTTTGAGAAAATGGTTTTATGCACAGTAGAATCATAGAAAAATGGAGTAGAAAGGACCTCAGGAGGTTGTCTAGTCCAAACCTCTGCCCAAGGCAGGATCAGCCGTGCCTCAACCCTACCAGCCTAGTGTATGTAAAACTCTGCCCTTAAAAACTTTCAATGATGGAGATTCCACAACCTATTTATGTAATCAGTCCCAATGCTCATTAGAGATCGGATTGTACAAGGAGACTGCATAGCACCACAGGTTAATTTTTCTAAGGCATTTTGTCTTCTTGGAGTTGCTATTCTTGGCTTTCATAGAACATGCTACTAATCAATTTATACATTCCTGTTTTTCATATCATCTTGATTGTGGATTTTGTCATCTGTATTCTCTCTCATTTTTACCTTTAGTTGCAGAAATTGCTTTGAACATAGTAACTGGCATAATGCCAAGTGCCAGATAAGAAAAAATGGTTTTGTCTGCTACATAGGATAATTGTTTTCACATTGTTTATTTGAATTAGATGAATTTGCAAACAGCTATCAAATAAATATAAAGTAGAAGTCTGTTTACTGAAAATGTTCAAACTAAGTACTATTGTTTCAAACAGATTGCAGAGTTTCTACAGAATTTTTTTTAAAAATGCAGAATTTTAACAACCAAAACAAAATTGCTTCTCTTGTTGACAGATTCCAGACTAAGGAGAAACCATCTTAAGACAGCCACTTTGCCTCATTTTAAAATCAGTGTTCTAGATGGGTGTATTTCCACAGGGGAAATCCATTAGGACTGAAATCATGTTTATTATTCAGCCTTGAACCATAGGTATTCATTATTTTTAACCTACGCTCAGATACTGTGGTAACGAGTGATATGGAACCTTAATTAATAGAAATACTATAAAATCAGATTATTGAAAAAGTAGAATATTTTAGCTGATGCTTAACTGGTTAGTTTTTTCAGAGAAAAATCTTAAATGTTTCAGTATTACAGCAGCTGGAAAAACACACAATACTAAATGCAACTCCCCTTTATGCTAGGTTAAATAATTAGGTTACATTTTCCTCACAGTTCCTGATTCATATTGAGTCTACTGTAGATAGGTCATGTACATTTCTGAAAGTACAATAAGTATGATTTTTTTGAGAAACTGTTCCTGTGGGCCTGTATGAAGACTCCTGCAATTCTGTGGGGAATTCAGGTTACATTCTTAAACTGGATTATTTACTGCATTATTCCAAAAAGTCATATACAAGGGGTGCACATCTACATGAGATGCTGACTGCTCAGTAGTCAAAAAATACTGCATAGGAGCATGTCACAGCACAGACAGTGCTAATATGCTAATGCGCAGTATTATTAGACTACTGTGAAGTAGCGTCGCCTAAAAGATGTTTGCCAGCACTACTGTGCAGTAACTGTTGTTACTGTGAATTTATTTAGTACTTGCTAAAAAAGTATGAATGTTATTCAGGGGAGCCCAAGGGCAAAAAAGAAGGCATATAGACGGTGGAAGTAGGGTGAAGCTACCAAGGCAGAGTATACCCACTTGGCCCGCACTTGCAGGGAGGCAGTTAGAAAAGCCAAAGCAACTACAGAGCTGAGGCTGGCAACACAAATTAAAGACAACAAAAAGTCTTTTTTTAGGTATGTAGGGAGTAAAAGAAAGATGCAGGGCAACATAAGACCCCTACTGAACAAGAAGGGGCAATTAATGACAGAGGGGGGACAAGGCTGACCTATTCAATGAGTTTGCCTCAGTGTTCTTGAACAGGGACCAAGATAAGTCTCCTAATAGGTTCTTAGATGGGCATCAGAGGGACACTAGCCCACCAGCTGTCGACACTGACTTGGTGCAGAGTCACATGGATGGACTGGATGTGTTTAAGTCAGCAGGCCTGGATGAGCTACATCTGAGAGTACTGAAGGAATTAGCTGGTGTCATAGCAGAACCATTGGCACGGCTGTTTGACTGCTTATGGTGCTCGGGTCAGGTCCCAGCGGACTGGAAACGGGCCATTGTGGTCCCTATTGTCAAGAAGGGGAGGAAGGAGGATCCGAGTAATTATACCAGTTAGTCTCACTTCCACCCTTGGAAAGGTCTTTGAAAAAATTATGAAGGATCATACCCGTAGGAGTCCAGTGGGAAAAATAATGCAGCAGGGCAGCCAGCATGGATTTGTAGCAGGCAGATCATACCTGACTAATCTGGTTTCATTCTATGACAGGGTCACAAAACGCTTCGACGTGGGAGTAGAGGTGATTATCAGTTTTTTGGATTTTAGCAAGGCCTTTGATACAGTATCTCATCCCATTCTCATAAATAAATTAAGAGGCTGTGGCTTAGATGATTACACAGACCAGTGGGTGGCAAATTGGCTTAGCAGTTGCACCCAGAGAGTAGTAGTAGACGGGTCGGTATCGACCTGGAAGGATGTGGGTAGTGGGGCCCCCCAGGGTTTGGTCCTTGGACCTGTACTCTTCAGTATCTTCATCAGTGACTTGGATGTGGATGTGAAGTGTACTCTGTCCAAATTTGTGGATGATACTAAATTGTGGAGTGAAGTGCACACTCTGGAGGGTAGGGAATGATTGCAGGCAGACCTGGACAGGTTGGAAAAGTGGGCAGTACACAGTGGGATGCAGGACAACAAGAACAAGTGCAGAGTGCTGCACCTAGGGTGCAAAAATCTCCAGCACACCTACTGGCTGGGTAGTGATCCCCTCAGCAACACAGAAGCAGAAAGGATCTCCAAGTCATTGTGAACTCCATGATGAACATGAGTCGTCAGTGTGACAAAATCATCAGCAAAGCTAACTGCACTTTATCATGCATCAGCAGGTGCATGACAAATAGAACCAAGGAGGTGATACTTCCCCTCTATGCAGCACTGGTCAGACCTCAGTTGGAGTACTGCGTCCAGTTTTGGGCACTGTACTTCAAGAAGGATGTTGATAGACTCAAGAAGGTCCAGAGGAGGGCCACCCGTATGGTAATTGCTTACTGGACAAGCCCTATGAGGAGAGACTGAGGGACCTGGACCTCTTCAGCCTCCACAAGAGAAGGCTGAGAGGTGATCTCGTGGCCGCCTACAAATTCATTAGGGGGACGCAGCAAGGGATCGGAGATGCTCTGTTCACCAGGGCGCCTCTTGGGGTAACAAGGAACAATGGTCACAAACTGACAGAGAGCAGATTTAGGCTAGATATCAAGAAAAACTTCTTCACGGTAAGGGTGGCCAAAATTTGGAATGGGCTTCCAAGGGAGGTGGTGCTCTCCCCTACCTTGGGGGTCTTTAAAAGAAGGCTGGA